>NW_024754312.1:0-50699 GCF_018991925.1 Homarus americanus | reverse complement strand
AACGTTTTACCAAATGCGGCTTCGATACACGAGGATCCATATATATTTCATTAGCCCAATAAAGCACGAGGACTTCTACATATAATCAACACCTCACCCCACCAGGATTCAAACCCATGATCTTATAATTGTGACCGGGGTATGCTACCTCTGGGCCACCAGGACAATAAAAGCAGTCCTAGACTCTACTATATATCAAACAAAGCCTGTTCAACGACCTTATGGCGCCATGAACCTCTAATAGGGACCAACCGTGCCGCTTAGCTGATCAGAGCAACGTTTTACCAAATCCGGCTTCGAAACACGAGGATCCATATATATTTCATTAGCCCAATAAAGCACGAGGACTTCTACATATAATCAACACCTCACCCCACCAGGATTCAAACCCATGATCTTATAATTGTGACCGGGGTATGCTACCTCTGGGCCACCAGGACAATAAAAGCAGTCCTAGACTCTACTATATATCAAACAAAGCCTGTTCAACGACCTTATGGCGCCATGAACCTCTAATAGGGACCAACCGTGCCGCTTAGCTGATCAGAGCAACGTTTTACCAAAATCCGGCTACAGAACACGAGGATCCATATATATTTATTTAGCCCAATAAAGCATGCGGACTTCTACATATAATCAACACCTCACCCCACCAGGATTCGAACCCACGATCTTATAATTGTGACCGGGGAACACTACCTCTGGGCCACCAGGACACTAAAAGCAGTCCTCGACTCTGTTATATTTCACACAAAGCCTGTTCAACGAGCTTAGCGCCGTGAACCTCTAATGTAAAATCATCCGTGCTTTTTAGGTGATCAGACCAACGTTTTACCAAATCCGGCTTCGAAACACGAGGACCCATATATATTTCATTAACCCAATAAAGCGTGCAGACTTCTACATCTAATCAACACCTCACTCCACCAGGATTCGAACCCACGATCTTATAATTGTGACCGAGGAACGCTACCTATGGGCCACCAGGATACTATAAGAAGTCCTAGACTCTGTTATATTTCACACAAAGCTTGTTCAAAGAGCTTATGGCACCGTGAACCACTATAGCGGACCACCCGTGCCGCTTAGGTGATCAGAGCAACGTTTTACCAAATCCGGCTTGGAAACACGAGGATCCATATATATTTCATTAGCCCAATAAAGCACGCGGACTTCTACATATAATCAACGCCTCACCCCACCAGGATTTGAACCCATGATCTTATAATTGTGACCGGGGAACGCTACCTCTGGGCCACCAGGATAATAAAAGCAGTCCCAGACTCTGCTATATTTCACACAAAGCCTGTTCAACGAGCTTATGGCGCCGTGAACCTCTCATGGGGACCACCCGTTCCGCTTAGGTGAACAGAGCAACGTTTTACCAAATGCAGCTTCGAAACACGAGGATCCATATATATTTCATTAGCCCAATTAAGCACGCGTACTTCTACATATAAACAACACCTCACCCCACCAGGATTTGAACCCACGATCTTATAATTGTGACCGGGGAACGCTACCTCTGGGCCACCAGGAAAATAAAAGCAGTCCTAAACTCTGCTATATTTCACATTAAGCCTGTTCAACGAGCTTATGGCGCCGTGAACCTCTAATGGGGACAACCCATGCCGCTTAGGTAATCAGAGCAACGTTTTACCACATGCGGCATCAAAACACGAGGATCCATATATATTTCATTAGCCCAATAAAGCACGCGGACTTCTACATATAATCAATACCTCACCCCACCAGGATTCGAACCCACGCTCTTCTAATTGTGACCGGGGAACGCTACCTCTGGGCCACCAGGACAATAAAAGCAGTCCTAGACTCTGCTATATTTCACACAAAGCCTGTTCAACGAGCCTTTGGCGCTGAGAACCTCTAATGGGGACCATCCGTGCCGCTTAGGTGATCAGAGCAACGTTTTACCAAATCCGGCTTCGAAACACGAGGATCCATATATATTTCATTAGCCCAATTAAGCACGCGGACTTCTACAGATAATCAACACCTCATCCCACCAGGATTCGAACCCACGATCTTATAACTGTGACCGAGGAACGCGACCTATGGGCCACCAGGACACTATAAGCAGTCCTAGAGTCTGTTATATTTCACACAAAGCCTGTTCAACGAGCTTATGGCACCGTGAACCACTATAGGTGACCACCCGTGACGCTTAGGTGATCAGGACAACGTTTTACCAAATCCGGCTCGGAAACACGAGGATCCATATATATTTCATTAGCCCAATAAAGCATCCGGAACTCTACATATAATCAAGAACCTCACCCCACCAGGATTTGAACCCACGATCTTATAATTGTGACCGGGGAAAGCTACCTCTGGGCCACCAGGACAATAAAAGCAGTCCTAGACTCTGCTATATTTCACACAAATCCTGTTTAACGAGCTAATGGCGCCGTGAACCTCTAATGGGGACCACCCGTGCCGCTTAGATGATCAGAGCAACGTTTTACCAAATGCGGCTTCGAAACACGAGGATCCATATATATTTCATTAGCCCAATAAAGCACGAGGACTTCTACATATAATCAACACCTCACCCCACCAGGATTTGAACCCACGATCTTATATTTGTGACCGGGGAACGCTAACTCTAGGCCACCAGGACAATAAAAGCACTCCTAGACTTTGCTATATTTCACACAAAGCCTGTTCAACGAGTTTATGGAGCTGTGAACCACTATAGGGAACCACCCGGGTCGCTTAGGTGATCAGAGCAATGTTTTACCAAATCCGGCCTGGAAACACGAGGATCCATATATATTTCATTCCCAATAAAGCACGCGGACTTCTACATATAATTAACACCTCACCCCACCAGGATTCAAACCCATGATCTTATAATTGTGACCGGGGTATGCTACCTCTGGGCCACCAGGACAATAAAAGCAGTCCTAGACTCTACTATATATCAAACAAAGCCTGTTCAACGACCTTATGGCGCCATGAACCTCTAATAGGGACCACCCGTGCCGCTTAGCTGATCAGAGCAACGTTTTACCAAATCCAGCTTGGAAACACGAGGATCCATATATATTTCATTAGCCCAATAAAGCACGCGGTCTTCTACATATAATCAACGCCTCACCCCACTAGGAATTTGAAGCCACGATCTTATAATTGTGACTGGGGAACGCTACCTCTGGGCCACCAGGACAATAAAAGCAGTCCTAGACTCTCCTATATTTCACACAAAGCCTGTTCAACGAGCTTATCGCGCCGTGAACCTCTAATGGGGACCATCCGTGCGGCTTAGTTGATCAGACCAACGTTTTACCAAATCCGGCTTCGAAACACGAGGACCCATATATATTTCATTAACCCAATAAAGCACGCAGACTTCTACATCTAATCAACACCTCACTCCACCAGGATTCGAACCCACGATCTTATAATTGTGACCGAGGAACGCTACCTATGGGCCACCAGGACACTATAAGAAGTCCTAGACTCTGTTATATTTCACACAAAGCTTGTTCAAAGAGCTTATGGCACCGTGAACCACTATAGCGGACCACCCGTGCCGCTTAGGTGATCAGAGCAACGTTTTACCAAATCCGGCTTGGACACACGAGGATCCATATATATTTCATTACCAATAAAGCACGCGGACTTCTACATATAATCAACAGCTCACCCCACCAGAATTCGAACCCACGATCTTATAATTGTGACCGAGGAACGCTACCTATGGGCCACCAGGACACTATAAGAAGTCCTAGACTCTGTTATATTTCACACAAAGCCTGTTCAATCTAGCCATATGCCGTGAACCTCTCTCATGGGAACCACCTTGTCTCATTTAGGGAGAACAGAGCAACGGTTTTTACCAAATGCAGCTTCGAAACATCGAGGATCCATATATATTTCATTAGCACAATTAAGGATTTACTTTCTACATATAAACAACACCTCACCCCACCAGGATTTGAACCCACGATCTTATAATTGTGACCGGGGAACGCTAACTCTGGGCCACCAGGACAATAAAAGCACTCCTAGACTCTGCTATATTTCACACAAAGCCTGTTCAACGAGATTATGGAGCTGTGAACCACTATACGGAACCACTCGTGTCGCTTAGGTGATCAGAGCAATGTTTTACCAAATCCGGCCTGGAAACACGAGGATCCATATATATTTCATTCCCAATAAAGCACGCGGACTTCTACATATAATCAACACCTCACCCCACCAGGATTCAATCCCATGATCTTATAATTGTGACCGGGGTATGCTACCTCTGGGCCACCGGGACAATAAAAGCAGTCCTAGACACTCCTATATTTCACACAAAGCCTGTTCAACAAGCTTATAGCGCCGTGAACCTTTAATGGGGACCATCCGTGCCGCTTAGGTGATCAGAGCAACGTTTTACCAAATCCGGCTTCGAAACACGAGGACCCATATATATTTCATTAACCCAATAAAGCACGCGTACTTCTACATATAAACAACACCTCACCCCACCAGGATTTGAACCCACGATCTTATAATTGTGACCGGGGAACGCTAACTCTGGGCCACCAGGACAATAAAAGCACTCCTAGACTCTGCTATATTTCACACAAAGCCTGTTCAACGAGATTATGGAGCTGTGAACTCCCCATCGAGGACCATCCAGCGCTTAGGTGAACAATAGAGCAAAACGTTTTACCAAATCCGGCTTGGAAAACACGAGGATCCATATATATTTCATTAGCCCAATAAAGCACGCGGACTTCTACATATAATCAACGCCTCACCCCACCAGGATTTGAACCCATGATCTTATAATTGTGACCGGGGAACGCTACCTCTGGGCCACCAGGATAATAAAAGCAGTCCTAGACTCTGCTATATTTCACACAAAGCCTGTTCAACGAGCTTATGGCGCCGTGAACCTCTCATGGGGACCACCCGTGCCGCTTAGGTGAACAGAGCAACGTTTTACCAAATGCAGCTTCGAAACACGAGGATCCATATATATTTCATTAGCCCAATTAAGCACGCGTACTTCTACATATAAACAACACCTCACCCCACCAGGATTTGAACCCATGATCTTATAATTGTGACCGGGGAACGCTACCTCTGGGCCACCAGGAAAATAAAAGCAGTCCTAAACTCTGCTATATTTCACATTAAGCCTGTTCAACGAGCTTATGGCGCCGTGAACCTCTAATGGGGACAACCCATGCCGCTTAGGTGATCAGAGCAACGTTTTACCACATGCGGCATCAAAACACGAGGATCCATATATATTTCATTAGCCCAATAAAGCACGCGGACTTCTACATATAATCAATACCTCACCCCACCAGGATTCGAACCCACGATCTTCTAATTGTGACCGGGGAACGCTACCTCTGGGCCACCAGGACAATAAAAGCAGTCCTAGACTCTGCGATATTTCACACAAAGCCTGTTCAACGAGCCTTTGGCGCTGTGAACCTCTAATGGGGACCATCCGTGCCGCTTAGGTGATCAGAGCAACGTTTTACCAAATCCGGCTTCGAAACACGAGGATCCATATATATTTCATTAGCCCAATTAAGCACGCGGACTTCTACAGATAATCAACACCTCATCCCACCAGGATTCGAACCCTCGATCTTATAACTGTGACCCAGGAACGCTACCTATGGGCCACCAGGACACTATAAGCAGTCCTAGAGTCTGTTATATTTCACACAAAGCCTGTTCAACGAGCTTATGGCACCGTGAACCACTATAGGTGACCACCCGTGCCGCTTAGGTGAACAGGACAACGTTTTACCAAATCCGGCTTGGAAACACGAGGATCCATATATATTTCATTGGCCCAATAAAGCACGCGGAATTCTACATATAATCAAGAACCTCACCCCACCAGGATTTGAACCCACGATCTTATAATTGTGACCGGGGAAAGCTACCTCTGGGCCACCAGGACAATAAAAGCAGTCCTAGACTCTGCTATATTTCACACAAATCCTGTTTAACGAGCTAATGGCGCCGTGAACCTCTAATGGGGACCACCCGTGCCGCTTAGATGATCAGAGCAACGTTTTACCAAATGCGGCTTCGAAACACGAGGATCCATATATATTTCATTAGCCCTATAAAGCACGAGGACTTCTACATATAATCAACACCTCACCCCACCAGGATTTGAACCCACGATCTTATAATTGTGACCGGGGAACGCTAACTCTGGGCCACCAGAACAATAAAAGCACTCCTAGACTCTGCTATATTTCACACAAAGCCTGTTCAACGAGATTATGGAGCTGTGAACCACTATAGGGAACCACCCATGTCGCTTAGGTGATCAGAGCAATGTTTTACCAAATCCCGCCTGGAAACACGAGGATCCATATATATTTCATTCCCAATAAAGCACGCGGACTTCTACATGTAATCAACACCTCACCCCACCAGGATTCAAACCCATGATCTTATAATTGTGACCTGGGTATGCTACCTCTGGGCCACCAGGACAATAAAAGCAGTCCTAGACTCTACGATATATCAAACAAAGCCTGTTCAACGACCTTATGGCGCCATGAACCTCTAATAGGGACCACCCGTGCCGCTTAACTGATCAGAGCAACGTTTTACCAAATCCGGCTTGGAAACACGAGGATCCATATATATTTCATTAGCCCAATAAAGCACGCGAACTTCTACATATGATCAACGCCTCACCCTACCAGGAATTTGAAGCCACGATCTTATAATTGTGACCGGGGAACGCTACCTCTGGGCCATCAGGACAATAAAAGCAGTCCTAGACTCTCCTATATTTCACACAAAGCCTGTTCAACGAGCTTATAGCGCCGTGAACCTCTAATGGGGACCATCCGTGCCGCTTAGATGATCAGAGTAACGTTTTACCAAATCCGGCAACGAAACACGAGGACCCATATATATTTCATTAACCCAATAAAGCACGCAGACTTCTACATATAATCAACACCTCACTCCACCAAGATTCGAACCCACGATCTTATAATTGTGACCGAGGAACGCTACCTATGGGCCACCAGGACAATAAAAGCAGTCCTAGACTCTGCTATATTTCACACAAAGCCTGTTCAACGAGCTTATGACGCTGTGAACCTCTAATGAGGACCATCTGTGCCGCTTAGGTGGTCAGAGCAACGTTTTACCAAATCCGGCTTCGAAACATGAGGATCCATATATATTTCATTAGCCCAATAAAGCACGCGGACTTCTACATATAATCAACACCTCACCCCACCAGGATTCGAACCCACGATCTTATAATTGTGACCGAGGAACGCTACCTATGGGCCACCAGGACACTATAAGAAGTCCTAGACTCTGTTATAATTCACACAAAGCCTGTTCAAAGAGCTTATGGCACCGTGAACCACTATAGGGGACCACCCGTGCCGCTTAGGTGATCAGAGCAACGTTTTACTAAATCCGGCTTGGAAACACGAGGATCCATATATATTTCATTAGCCCAATTAAGCACGCGTACTTCTACATATAAACAACACCTCGCCCCACCAGGATTTGAACCCACGAAATTATAATTGTGACCGGGGAACGCTACCTCTGGGCCACCAGGAAAATAAAAGCAGTCCTAAACTCTGCTATATTTCACATTAAGCCTGTTCAACGAGCTTATGGCGCCGTGAACCTCTAACGGGGACAACCCATGCCGCTTAGGTGATCAGAGCAACGTTTTACCACATGCGGCTTCAAAACACGAGGATCCATATATATTTCATTAGCCCAATAAAGCACGCGGACTTCTACATATAATCAACGCCTCACCCCACCAGGATTTGAACCCATTATCTTATAATTGTGACCGGGGAACGCTACCTCTGGCCACCAGGATAATAAAAGCAGTCCTAGACTCTGCTATATTTCACACAAAGCCTGTTCAACGAGCTTATGGCGCCGTGAACCTCTCGTGGGGACCACCCGTGCCGCTTAGGTGAACAGAGCAACGTTTTACCAAATGCAGCTACGAAACACGAGGATCCATATATATTTCATTAGCCCAATTAAGCACGCGGACTTCTACATATAATCAACGCCTCACCCCACCAGGATTTGAACCCATGATCTTATAATTGTGACCGGGGAACGCTACCTCTGGGCCACTAGGACAATAAAAGCAGTCCTATACTCTCCTATATTTCAAACAAAGCCTGTTCAACGAGCTTATGGCGCCGTGAACCTCTCATGGGGACCACCCGTGCCGCTTAGGTGATCAGAGCAACGTTTTACCAAATGCGGCGTCGAAACACGAGAATCCATATATATTTCATTAGCCCAATAAAGCACGCGGACTTCTACATATAATCAACACCTCACCCCACGAGGATTCAAACCCAAAATCTGATAATTGTGACCAGGGAATGCTACCTGTGGACCACCAGGACACTAAAAGCAGTCCTAGACTCTGTTATATTTCACACAAAGCCTGTTCAACGAGCTTATGGCGCCGTGAACCTGTAATGGGGACCACCAGTGCCGCTTAGGTGTTCAGAGTAACGTTTTACCAAATCCGGCTTCGAAACACGAGGATCCATATATATTTCATTAGCCCAATAAAGCACGCGGACTTCTACAGATAATCAACACCTCATCCCACCAGGATTCGAACCCACGATCTTATAACTGTGACCGAGGAACGCTACCTATGGGCCACCAGGACACTATAAGCAGTCCTAGAGTCTGTTATATTTCACACAAAGCCTGTTCAACGAGCTTATGGCACCGTGAACCACTATAGGTGACCACCCGTGCCGCTTAGGTGATCAGGACAACGTTTTACCAAATCCGGCTTGGAAACACGAGGATCCATATATATTTCATTAGCCCAATAAAGCACGCGGAATTCTACATATAATCAAGAACCTCACCCCACCAGGATTTGAACCCACGATCTTATAATTGTGACCGGGGAAAGCTACCTCTGGGCCACCAGGACAATAAAAGCAGTCCTAGACTCTGCTATATTTCACACAAAGCCTGTTTAACGAGCTAATGGCGCCGTGAACCTCTAATGGGGACCACCCGTGCCGCTTAGATGATCAGAGCAACGTTTTACTAAATGCGGCTTCGAAACACGAGGATCCATATATGTTTCATTAGCCTAATAAAGCACGCGGACTTCAACATATAATCAACACCTCACACCACCAGGATTTGAACCCACGAACTTATAATTGTGACTGGGGAACGCTACCTGTGGGTCCACCAGGACAATAAAAGCAGTCCTAGACTCTGCTATATTTCACACAAAGCCTGTTTAACGAGCTTATGGCGCCGTGAACCTCTAATGGGGACCACCCATGCCGCTTAGGTGATCAGAGCAACGTTTTACCAAATGCGGCTTCGAAACACGAGGATCCATATATATATTTCATTAGCCCAATAAAGCACGAGGACTTCTACATATAATCAACACCTCACCCCACCAGGATTTGAACCCACGATCTTATAATTGTGACCGGGGAACGCTAACTCTGGGCCACCAGGACAATAAAAGCACTCCTAGACTCTGCTATATTTCACACAAAGCCTGTTCAACGAGATTATGGAGCTGTGAACCACTATAGGGAACCACCCGTGTCGCTTAAGTGATCAGAGCAATGTGTTACCAAATCCGGCCTGGAAACACGAGAATCCATATATATTTCATTCCCAATAAAGCACGCGGACTTCTACATATAATCAACACCTCACCCCAGCAGGATTCAAACCCATGATCTTATAATTGTGACCGGGGTATGCTACCTCTGGGCCACCAGGACAATAAAAGCAGTCCTAGACTCTACTATATATCAAACAAAGCCTGTTCAACGACCTTATGGCGCCATGAACCTCTAATAGGGACCACCCGTGCCGCTTAGCTGATCAGAGCAACGTTTTACCAAATCCAGCTTGGAAACACGAGGATCCATATATATTTCATTAACCCAATAAAGCACGCAGACTTCTACATATAATCAACACCTCACTCCACCAGGATTCGAACCCACGATCTTATAATTGTGACCGAGGAACGCTACCTATGGGACACCAGGACAATAAAAGCAGTCCTAGATTCTGCTATATTTCACACAAAGCCTGTTCAACGAGCATATGACGCTGTGAACCTCTAATGAGGACCATCCGTGCCGCTTAGGTGATCAGAGCAACGTTTTACCAAATCCGGCTTCGAAACATGAGGATCCATATAGATTTCATTAGCCCAATAAAGCACGCGGACTTCTACATATAATCAACACCTCACCCCACCAGGATTCGAACCCACGATCTTATAATTGTGATGGAGGAACGCTACCTATGGGCCACCAGGAAACTATAAGAAGTCCTAGACTCTGTTATATTTCACACAAAGCCTGTTCAAAGAGCTTATGGCACCGTGAACCACTATAGGGGACCACCCGTGCCGCTTAGGTGATCAGAGCAACGTTTTACCAAATCCGGCTTGGAAACACGAGGAACCATATATATTTCATTAGCCCAATAAAGCACGCGGACTTCTACATATAATCAACGCCTCACCCCACCAGGACTTGAACCCATGATCTTATAAATGTGACCGGGGAACGCTACCTCTGGGCCACCAGGATAATAAAAGCAGTCCTAGACTCTGCTACATTTCACACAAAGCCTGTTCAATGAGCTTATGGCGCCGTGAACCTCTCATGGGGACCACCCGTGCCGCTTAGGTGAACAGAGCAACGTTTTACCAAATGCAGCTTCGAAACACGAGGATCCATATATATTTCATTAGCCCAATTAAACATGCGTACTTCTACATACAATCAATACCTCACCCCACCAAGATTCGAACCCACGATCTTCTAATTGTGACCGGGGAACGCTACCTCTGGGCCACCAGGAAAATAAAAGTTGTCCTAAACTCTGCTATATTTCACATTAAGCCTGTTCAACGGGCTTATGGCGCCGTGAAAGTCTAATGGGGACAAACCATGCCGCTTAGGTGATCAGAGCAACGTTTTACCACATGCGGCTTCAAAACACGAGGATCCATATATATTTCATTAGCCCAATAAAGCACGCGGACTTCTACATACAATCAATACCTCACCCCACCAAGATTCGAACCCACGATCTTCTAATTGTGACCGGGGAACGCTACCTCTGGGCCACCAGGACAATAAAAGCAGTCCTAGACTCTGCTATATATCACACAAAGCCTGTTCAACGAGCCTTTGGCGCTGTGAACCTCTAATGGGGACCATCCGTGCCGCTTAGGTGATCAGAGCAACGTTTTACCAAATCCGGCTTCGAAACACGAGGATCCATATATATTTCATTAGCCCAATTAAGCACGTGGACTTCTACAGATAATCAACACCTCATCCCACCAGGATTCGAACCCACGATCTTATAATTGTGAGCGGAGAAAGCTACCTCTGGGCCACCAGGACAATAAAAGCAGTCCTAGACTCTGCTATATTTCACACAAAGCCTGTTTAACGAGCTAATGGCGCCGTGAACCTCTAATGGGGACCACCCGTGCCGCTTAGATGATCAGAGCAACGTTTTACCAAATCCGGCTTCGAAACACGAGGATCCATATATATTTCATTAGCCCAATAAAGCACGCGGAATTCTACATATAATGAACACCTCACCCCACCAGGATTCAAACCCATGATCTTATAATTGTGACCGGGGTATGCTACCTCTGGGCCACCAGGACAATAAAAGCAGTCCTAGACTCTACTATATATCAAACAAAGCCTGTTCAACGACCTTATGGCGCCATGAACCTCTAATTGGGACCACCCGTGCCACTTAGCTGATCAGAGCAACGTTTTACCAAATCCGGCTTGGAAACACGAGGATCCATATATATTTCATTAGCCCAATAAAGCACGCGGAGTTCTACATATAATCAACGCCTCACCCCACCAGGATTTGAAGCCACGATCTTATAATTGTGACCGGGGAACGCTACCTCTGGGCAACCAGGACAATAAAAGCAGTCCTAGACTCTCCTATATTTCACACAAAGCCTGTTCAACGAGCTTATAGCGCCGTGAACCTCTAATGGGGACCATCCGTGCCGCTTAGGTGATCAGAGCAACGTTTTACCAAATCCGGCTTCGAAACACGAGGACCCATATATATTTCATTAACCCAATAAAGCACGCAGACTTCTACATATAATCAACACCTCACTCCACCAGGATTCGAACCCACGATCTTATAATTGTGACCGAGGAACGCTACCTATGGGCCACCAGGACAATAAAAGCAGTCCTAGACTCTGCTATATTTCACACAAAGCCTGTTCAACGAGCTTATGACGCTGTGAACCTCTAATGAGGACCATCCGTGCCGCTTAGGTGATCAGAGCAACGTTTTACCAAATCCGGCTTCGAAACATGAGGATCCATATATATTTCATTAACCCAATAAAGCACGCAGACTTCTACATATAATCAACACCTCACTCCACCAGGATTCGAACCCACGATCTTATAATTGTGACCGAGGAACGCTACCTATGGGCCACCAGGACAATAAACGCAGTCCTAGACTCTGCTATATTTCACACAAAGCCTGTTCAAAGAGCTTATGGCACCGTGAACCACTATAGGGGACCACCCGTGCCGCTTAGGTGATCAGAGCAACGTTTTACCAAATCCGGCTTGGAAACACGAGGAACCATATATATTTCATTAGCCCAATAAAGCACGCGGACTTCTACATATAATCAACGCCTCACCCCACCAGGATTTGAACCCATGATCTTATAATTGTGACCGGGGAACGCTACCTCTGGGCCACCAGGATAATAAAAGCAGTCCTAGACTCTGCTATATTTCACACAAAGCCTGTTCAACGAGCTTATGGCGCCGTGAACCTCTCATGGGGACCACCCGTGCCGCTTAGGTGAACAGAGCAACGTTTTACCAAATGCAGCTTCGAAACACGAGGATCCATATATATTTCATTAGCCCAATTAAGCACGCGTACTTCTACATATAAACAACACCTCACCCCACCAGGATTTGAACCCACGATCTTATAATTGTGACCGGGGAACGCTACCTCTGGGCCACCAGGAAAATAAAAGCAGTCCTAAACTCTGCTATATTTCACATTAAGCCTGTTCAACGAGCTTATGGCGCCGTGAACCTCTAATGGGGACAACCCATGCCGCTTAGGTGATCAGAGCAACGTTTTACCACATGCGGCTTCAAAACACGAGGATCCATATATATTTCATTAGCCCAATAAAGCACGCGGACTTCTACATATAATCAATACCTCACCCCACCAGGATTCGAACCCACGATCTTCTAATTGTGACCGGGGAACGCTACCTCTGGGCCACCAGGACAATAAAAGCAGTCCTAGACTCTGCTATATATCACACAAAGCCTGTTCAACGAGCCTTTGGCGCTGTGAACCTCTAATGGGGACCATCCGTGCCGCTTAGGTGATCAGAGCAACGTTTTACCAAATCCGGCTTCGAAACACGAGGATCCATATATATTTCATTAGCCCAATTAAGCACGTGGACTTCTACAGATAATCAACACCTCACCCCACCAGGATTTGAACCCACGAACTTATATTTGTGACTGGGAAATGCTACCTCTGGGCCACCAGGACAATAAAAGCAGTCCTAGACTCTGCTATATTTCACACAAAGCCTGTTTAACGAGCTTATGGCGCCGTGAACCTCTCATGGGGACCACCCGTGCCGCTTAGGTGAACAGAGCAACGTTTTACCAAATGCAGCTTCGAAACACGAGGATCCATATATATTTCATTAGCCCAATTAAGCACGCGTACTTCTACATATAAACAACACCTCACCCCACCAGGATTTGAACCCACGATCTTATAATTGTGACCGGGGAACGCTACCTCTGGGCCACCAGGAAAATAAAAGCAGTCCTAAACTCTGCTATATTTCAACTTAAGCCTGTTCAACAAGCTTATGGCGCCGTGAACCTCTAATGGGGACAACCCATGACGCTTAGGTGATCAGAGCAACGTTTTACCACATGCGGCTTCAAAACACGAGGATCCATATATATTTCATTAGCCCAATAAAGCACGCGGACTTCTACATATAATCAATACCTCACCCCACCAGGATTCGAACCCACGATCTTATAACTGTGACCGAGGAACGCTACCTATGGGCCACCACGACACTTTAAGCAGTCCTAGCCTCTGTTATATTTCACACAAAGCCTGTTCAACGAGCTTATGGCACCGTGAACCACTATAGGTGAACACCCGTGCCGCTTAGGTGATAGGGACAACGTTTTACCAAATCCGGCTTGGAAACACGAGGATCCATATATATTTCATTAGCCCAATAAAGCACGCGGAATTCTACATATAATGAACACCTCACCCCACGAGGATTCAAACCCATGATCTTATAATTGTGACCGGGGTATGCTACCTCTGGGCCACCAGGACAATAAAAGCAGACCTAGACTCTACTATATATCAAACAAAGCCTGTTCAACGACCTTATGGCGCCATGAACCTCTAATAGGGACCACCCGTGCCGCTTAGGTGATCAGAGCAACGTTTTACCAAATCCGGCTTGGAAACACGAGGATCCATATATATTTCTTTAGCCCAATAAAGCACGCGGACTTCTACATATAATCAACGCCTCACCCCACCAGGATTTGAAGCCACGATCTTATAATTTTGGCCTGGGAACGCTACGTCTGGGCCACCAGGACAATAAAAGCAGTCCTAAATACTGCTATATTTCACACAAAGCCTGTTCAACAATTTATGGCGCCGTGAACCTCTCATGGGGACCACTCATGCCGCTTAGGTGATCAGAGCAAAGTTTTACCAAATGCTGCTTCGAAACACCAGGATCCATATATATTTAATTATCCCAATAAAGCACTCGGACTTCTACATATAATCAACACCTCACCGCACCAGGATTTAAACCCACGATCTTATAATTGTGACCGGGGAACGCTACCTCTGGGCCACCAGGATAATAAAAGCAGTTCTAGAATCTGCTATATTTCACACAAAGACTGTTCAACGAGCTTATGGCGCCGTCAACCTCTAATGGGGACCACCAGTGCCGCTTAGGTGATCAGAGCAACGTTTTACCAAATGCGGCTTCAAAACACGAGGATCCATATATATTTCATTAGCCCAATAAAGCACGCGGACTTCTTCATATAATCAACACCTCACCTCACCAGGATTCGAACCCACGATCTTCTAATTGTGACCGGGGAACGCAACCTCTGGGCCACCAGGACACTAAAAGCAGTCCTAGACTCTGCAATATTTCACACAAAGCCTGTTCAATGAGCTTATGGCACCATGAATCTCTAATGGGGACCACCCGTGCCGCTTAGGTGATCAGAGCAACGTTTTACCAAATGCTGCTTCGAAACACCAGGATCCATATATATTTCATTATCCCAATAAAGCACGCGGACTTCTACATATAATCAACACCTCACCCCACCAGGATTTGAACCCACGATCTTATAATTGTGACCGGGGAACGCTACCTCTGGGCCACCAGTTCAATAAATGCAGTCCTAGACTCTGCTATATTTCACACAAAGCCTGTTCAACGGGCTTATGGCACCGTGAACCACTAATGGGGACCACCCGTGCTGCTTGGGTGATCAGAGCAACGTTTTACCAAATGCGGCTTCGAAACACGAGGATCCATATATATTTCATTAGCCCCATAAAGCACGCGGACTTATTTATATAATCAACACCTCACCCCAACCAGGATTCGAACCGACGATCTTATAATTGTGACTGGGGAACGCTACCTCTGAGCCACCAGGACACTATAAGCCATCCTAGACTCTGTTATATTTCACACAAAACCTGTTCAACGAGCTTATGGCGCTGTGGCACCACTATAGGGGACCACCCGTGCCACTTAGGTGGAGAGAGCAACGTTTTACCAAATCTGGCTTGGAAACTCGAGGATCCATATATATTTCATTAGCCCAATAAAGCACGCGGACTTGTACATATAATCAACACCTCACCCCACCCGGATTTGAACCCAAGATCTTATAATTGTGACCGGGGAACGCTACCTCTGGGCCACCAGGACAATAAAAGCAGTCCTACACTCTGCTATATTTCACACAAATCCTGTTCAACGAGCTTATGGCGCCGTGAACCTCTAATGGGGACCACCCGTGCCGCTTAGGTGATCAGAGCAACGTTTTACCAAATCCGGCTTGGAAATACGAGGATCCATATATATTTCATTAGCCCAATAAAGCACGCGTACTTCTACATATAATCAACACCTCACCCCACCAGGATTTGAGCCCACGATCTTATAAATGTGACCGGGGAACGCTACCTCTTGGCCACCAGTTTAGTAAAAGCAGTCCTAGACTCTGCTATATTTCACACAAAGCCTGTTCAATGAGCTTATGGCGCCGTGAACCTCTAATGGGGACCACCCGTGTAGCTTAGGTGATCAGAGCAACGTTTTACCAAATCCGGCTTCGAAACACGTGGATCCATATATTTTTCATTATCCCAATAAAGCACGCGGACCGCCTATATAATCAACACCTCACCCCACCAGGATTCGAACCCAAAATCTGATAATTGTGACCAGGGAATGCTACCTGTGGGCCACCAGGACAATAAAAGCAGTCCTAGACTCTGTTATATTTAACACAAAGCCCGTTGAATGAGCTTATGGCGCCGTGAACCTATAACGGGGGCCACCCCTGCCGCTTAGGTGATCAGAGCAACGTTTAACCAAATCCGGCTTCGAAACACGAGGATCCATATATATTTGATTAGCCCAATAAAGCACGCGGACGTCTACATATAATCAACACCTCACCCCACCAGGATTTGAACCCACGATCTTATATAAAAGTGACCGGGGAACGCTACCTCTGGGCCATTGGTGGACAATAAAAGCAGTCCCTTCACTCTGCTATATTTCACACAAATCCTGTTCAACGAGCTTATGGCGCCGCGGACCTCTAATGGGGACCACCTGCCGCTTAGGGTGTGACTCGTATAACGTTTTACCAAATCCGCTGGAAACACGAGGATCCATATATATTTCATTAGCCCAATAAAGCACGCGGACTTCTTCATATAATCAACACCTCACCTCATCAGGATTCGAACCCAAGATCTTCTAATTGTGACCGGGGAACGCGACCTCTGGGCCACCAGGACAATAAAAGCAGTCCTAGACTCTGCTATATTTCACACAAAGCCTGTTCAATGAGCTTATGGCACCGTGAATCTCTAATGGGGACCACCCGTGTCGCTTAGGTGATCAGAGCAACGTTTTACCAAATCCGGCTTCGAAACACGAGGATCCATATATATATTTCATTAGCCCAATAAAGCACGCTGGACTTCTGCTACATAATCAACACCTCACCCCACCAGGATTTGAACCCACGATCTTCTAATTGTGACCGGAAAACGCTACCTCTGGGCCACCAGGACAATAAAAGCAGTCCTAGACTCTGCTATATTTCACACAAAGCCTGTTCATCGAGCTTATGGCGCTGTGAACCTCTAATGGGGACCATCCGTGCCGCTTAGGTGATCAGAGCAACGTTTTACCAAATCCGGCTACGAAACACGAGGACCCATATATATTTCATTAACCCAATAAAGCACGCAGACTTCTACATAAAATCAACACCTCACTCCACCAGGATTCGAACCCATGATCTTATAATTGTGACCGAGGAATGCTACCTATGGGCCACCAGGACAATAAAAGCAGTCCTAGACTCTGCTATATTTCACACAAAGCCTGTTCAATGAGCTTATGACGCTGTGAACCTCTAATGGGGACCATCCGTGCCGCATAGGTGATCAGAGCAACGTTTTACCAAATCCGGCTTCGAAACATGAGGATCCATATATATTTCATTAGCCCAATAAAGCACACGGACTTCTACATATAATCAACACCTCACTCCACCAGGATTCGAACCCACTATCTTATAATTGTGACCGCGGAACGCTACCTATGGGCCACGAGGACACTATAAGAAGTCCTAAACTCTGTTATATTTCACACAAAGCCTGTTCAATGAGCTTATGGCACCGTGAACCACTATAGGGGACCACCCGTGCCGCTTAGGTGATCAGAGCAACGTTTTATCAAATGCGGCTTCAAAACACGAGGATCCATATATATTTCATTAGCCCAATAAAGCAAGCGGACTTCTACATATAATCAACGCCTCACCCCACCAGGATTTGCAGCCACGATCTTATAATTTTGGCCTGGGAACGCTACGTCTGGGCCACCAGGACGATAAAAGCAGTCCTAGACACTGCTATATTTCACACAAAGCCTGTTCAACGAGCTTATGGCGCCGTGAACCTCTCATGGGGACCACCCGTGCCGCTTAGGTGATCAGAGCAACGTTTTACCAAATGCTGCTTCGAAACACGAGGATCCATATATATTTCATTAGCCCAATAAAGCACACGGACTTCTACATATAATCAACACCTCACCCCACCAGGACTTAAAACCACGATCTTATAATTGTGACCGGGGAACGCAACCTCTGGGCCACCAGGACACTAAAAGCAGTCCAAGACTCTGTTATATTTCACACAAAGCCTGTTCAATGAGCTTATGGCACCGTGAATCTCTAATGGGGACCACCCGTGTCGCTTAGGTGATCAGAGCAACGTTTTACCAAATCCGGCTTCGAAACACGAGGATCCATATATATTTCATTAGCCCAATTAAGCACGCGGACTTCTACATATAATCAACACCTCATCCCACCAGGATTTGAACCCACGATCTTATAACTGTGACTGAGGAACGCTACCTATGGGCCACCAGGACACTATAAACAGTCCTAGACTCTGTTATATTTCACACAAATCCTGTTCAACGAGCTTATGGCGCTGTGAACCACTATAGGGGACCACCCGTGCCGCTTAGGTGATCAGAGCAACGTTTTATCAAATGCGGCTTCAAAACACGAGGATCCATATATATTTCATTAGCCCAATAAAGCAAGCGGACTTCTACATATAATCAACACCTCACCCCACCAGGATTTGAATCCACGATCTTATAATTGTGACCGGGAACTCTACCTCTGGGCCACCAGGACAATAAAAGCAGTCCTATACTCTCCTATATTTCAAACAAAGCCTGTTCAACGAGCTTATAGCGCCGTAAACCTCTCATGGGGACCACCCGTGCCGATTAGGTGATCAGAGCAACGTTTTACCAAATGCGGCGTCGAAACGCGAGGATCCATATATATTTCATTAGCCCAATAAAGCACGCGGACTTCTACATATAATCAACACCTCACCCCACCAGGATTTAAACCCACGATCTTATAATTGTGACCGGGGAACGCTACCTCTGGGCCACCAGGATAATAAAAGCAGTCCTAGACTCTGCTATATTTCACACAAAGCCTGTTCACCGAGCTTATGGAGCCGTGAACCTCTAATGGGCACCACCCGTGCCGCTTAGGTGATCAGAGCAACGTTTTACCAAATGCGGCTTCAAAACACGAGGATCCATATATATTTCATTAGCCCAATAAAGCACGCGGACTTCTACATATAATCAACACCTCACCCCACCAGGATTTGAACCCACGATCTTCTAATTGTGACCGGGAAACGCTACCTCTGGGCCACAAGGACAATAAAAGCAGTCCTAGACTCTGCTATATTTCACACAAAGCCTGTTTAACGAGCTTATGACGCTGTGAACCTCTAATGGGATCCATCCGTGCCGCATAGGTGATCAGAGCAACGTTTTACCAAATCCGGCTTCGAAACACGAGGATCCATATATATTTCATTAACCCAATAAAGCACGCAGACTTCTACATATAATCAACACCTCACTCCACCAGGATTCGAACCCATGATCTTATAATTGTGACCGGGGAACGCTACCTCTGGGCCACCAGGACAATAAAAGCAGTCCTAGACTCTGCTATATTTCACACAAAGCCTGTTTAACGAGCTTATGACGCTGTGAACCTCTAATGGGGACCATCCGTGCCGCATAGGTGATCAGAGCAACGTTTTACCAAATCCGGCTTCGAAACATGAGGATCCATATATATTTCATTAGCCCAATAAAGCACGTGGACTTCTACATATAATCAACACCTCACCCCACCAGGATTCGAACCCACTATCTTATAATTGTGACCGAGGAACGCTACCTATGGGCCACGAGGACACTATAAGAAGTCCTAGACTCTGTTATATTTCACACAAAGCCTGATCAACGAGCTTATGGCACCGTGAACCACTATAGGGGATCACCCGTTCCGCTTAGGTGATCAGAGCAACGTTTTATCAAGTGCGGCTTCAAAACACGAGGATCCATATATATTTCATTAGCCCAATAAAGCACGCGGACTTCTACATATAATCAACGCCTCACCCCACCAGGATTTGCAGCCACGATCTTATAATTTTGGCCTGGGAACGCTACGTCTGGGCCACCAGGACAATAAAAGCAGTCCTAGACACTGCTATTTTTCAAACAAAGCCTGTTCAACAAGCTTATGGCGCCGTGAACCTCTCATGGGGACCACCCGTGCCGCTTAGGTGATCAGAGCAACGTTTTACCAAATGCTGCTTCGAAACACGAGGATCCATATATATTTCATTAGCCCAATAAAGCACGCGGACTTCTACATATAATCAACACCTCACCCCACCAGGATTCGAACCCACTATCTTATAATTGTGACCGAGGAACGCTACCTATGGGCCACCAGGACACTATAAGAAGTCCTAGACTCTGTTATATTTCACACAAAGCCTGTTCAACGAGCTTATGGTACCGTGAACCACTATAGGGGATCACCCGTTCCGCTTAGGTGATCAGAGCAACGTTTTATCAAATGCGGCTTCAAAACACGAGGATCCATATATATTTCATTAGCCCAATAAAGCACGCGGACTTCTACATATAATCAACGCCTCACCCCACCCGGATTTGAATCCACGATCTTATAATTGTGACCGGGAACTCTACCTCTGGGCCACTAGGACAATAAAAGCAGTCCTATACTCTCCTATATTTCAAACAAAGCCTGTTCAACGAGCTTATAGCGCCGTGAACCTCTCATGGGGACCACCCATGCCGCTTAGGTGATCAGAGCAACGTTTTACCAAATGCGGCGTCGAAACACGAGAATCCATATATATTTCATTAGCCCAATAAAGCATGCGGACTTCTACATATAATTAACACCTCACCCCACCAGGATTCAAACCCAAAATCTGATAATTGTGACCAGGGAATGCTACCTGTGGACCACCAGGACACTAAAAGCAGTCTTAGACTCTGTTATATTTCACACAAAGCCTGTTCAACGAGCTTATGGCGCCGTGAACCTGTAATGGGGACCACCAGTGCCGCTTAGGTGTTCAGAGTAACGTTTTACCAAATCCGGCTTCGAAACATGAGGATCCATATCTATTTCATTAGCCCAATAAAGCAGGCACACTTCTACATATAATCAACACCTCACCCCACCAGGATTCGAACCCACGATCTTATAATTGTGACTGGGGAACGCTACCTCTGGGCCACCAGGACACTAAAAGCAGTCCTAGACTCTGTTATATTTCACACAAAGCCTGTTCAACGAGCTTATGGCGCCGTGAACCTCTAATGGGGACCACCAGTGCCGCTCAGGTGTTCAGAGTAACGTTTTACCAAATCCGGCTTCGAAACACGAGGATCTATATCTATTTCATTAGCCTAATAAACCACGCAGATTTCTACATATAATCAACACCTCACCCCACCAGGATTCGAACCCACGATCTTATAATTGTGACCGGGGAACGCTACCTCTGGGCCACCAGGACACTAAAAGCAGTCCTAGACGCTGTTATATTTTACACAAAGCCTGTTGAACGAGCTTATGGCTCTGTGAACCTCTAATGGGGACCACCCATGCCACTTAGGTGATCAGAGCAACGTTTTACCAAATCCGGCTTCGAAACACAAGGATCCATATATATTTCATTAGCCCAATAAAGCACGCAAACTTCTACATATAATCAACACCGCACCCCACCAGGATTCGAACCCACGATCTTATAAATGTGACCGGGGAACGCTACCTCTGGGCCACCAGGAGACTAAAAACAGTCCTAGACCTGTTATATTTCACACAAAGCCTGTTCAACGAGCTTATGGCGCCATGAAGCTCTAATGGGGACCACCAGTGCCCCTTAGGTGTTCAGAGCAACGTTTACCAAATCCGGCTTGGAAACAGGAGGATCCATATATATTTCATTAGCCCAACAAAGCACGCGGACTTCTACATATAATCAACACCTCACCCCACCAGGATTCGAGCCCACGATCTTATAAATGTTACCGGGGAACGGCACCTCTGGGCCACCAGAACACTAAAAGCAGTCCTAGACTCTGTTATAATTCACACAAAGCCTGTTCAACGAGCATATGGCACTGTGAACCTCTAATGGGGGCCACCCCTGCCGCTTAGGTGATCAGAGCAACGTTTTACCAAATCCGGCTTCGAAAGACGAGAATCCATATATATTTCATTAGCCCAATAAAGCACGCAGACTTCTACATAGAATCAACACCTCCCCCCGCTAGGATTCAAACCCAAAATCTTATAATTGTTACCAGGGAATGCTACCTGTGAACCAACAGGACACTAAAAGCAGTCCTAGACTCTGTTATATTTCACACAAAGCCTGTTCAACGAGCTTATGGCGCCGTGAACCTCTAATGGGGACCACCAGTGCCGCTTAGGTGTTCAGAGTAACGTTTTACCAAATCCATCTTCGAAACACGAGGATCCATATCTATTTCATTAGCCCAATAAAGCACGCACACTACTTCATATAATCAACACCTCACCCCACCAGGATTCGAACCCACGATCTTATAATTGTGACCAGGGAACACTACCTCTGGGCCACCAGGACACTAAAAGCAGTCCTAGACTCTGTTATATTTCATACAAAGCCTGTTTAACGAGCTTATGGCGTCATGAACCTCTAATGGGGACCACCCGTGCCGCTTAGGTGTTCAGAGTAACGTTTTACCAAATCCGGCTTGGAAACACGAGGATCCATATATATTTCATTAGCCCAATAAAGAACGCGGACGTCTACATATAATCAACACCTCACCCCACCAGGATATGAACCCACGATCTTATAATTGTGACCGGAGAATGCTACCTCTGGGCCTCCAGGAAAATAAAAGCAGTCCTAGACTCTGTTATATTTCACACAAAGCCTGTTCAACGAGCTTATGGCGCCGTGAACCTCTAATGGGGACCACCAGTGCCGCTTAGGTGTTCAGAGTAACGTTTTACCAAATCCATCTTCGAAACACGAGGATCCATATCTATTTCATTAGCCCAATAAAGCACGCACACTACTTCATATAATCAACACCTCACCCCACCAGGATTCGAACCCACGATCTTATAATTGTGACCGGGGAACACTACCTCTGGGCCACCAGGACACTAAAAGCAGTCCTAGACTCTGTTATATTTCATACAAAGCCTGTTTAACGAGCTTATGGCGCCATGAACCTCTAATGGGGACCACCCGTGCCGCTTAGGTGATCAGAGCAACGTTTACCAAATCCGGCTTGGAAACACGAGGATCCATATATATTTCATTAGCCCAATAAAGAACGCGGACTTCTACATATAATCAACACCTCACCCCACCAGGATATGAACCCACGATCTTATAATTGTGACCGGAGAATGCTACCTCTGGGCCTCCAGGAAAATAAAAGCAGTCCTAGACTTTGTTATATTTCACACAAAGCCTGTTGAATGATCTTATGGCGCCGTGAACCTATAATGGGGGCCACCCCTGCCGCTTAAGTGATCAGAGCAACGTTTAACAAAATCCGGCTTCGAAACACGAGGATCCATATATATTTTATTAGCCCAATAAAGCACGCGGACGTCTACATATAATCAACACCTCACCCCACAAGGATTCAAACCCAAAATCTGATAATTGTGACCAGGGAATGCTACCTGTGGACCACCAGGACACTAAAAGCAGTCCTAGACTCTGTTATATTTCACATAAAGCCTGTTCAACGAGCTTATGTCGCCGTGAGCCTCTAATGGGGACCACCAGTGCCACTTAGGTGTTCAGAGTAACGTTTTACCAAATCCGGCTTCGAAACACGAGGATCCATATCTATTTCATTAGCCTAAAAAAGAACGCAGATTTCTACATATAACACTGCCCTGCATAGTTTTTGAGGTTTGTGTATTATTAAGCTTTTCTGGGTGTATTTTGCATGCTGATCTCAAAAATTTTATCCATTTTGCTCAATCAGGTAAGAATTTTGTGCTATAGCATTTTAAGCGGAGATTCAGGTAAAATATTGGCATTTTTCGCTCAAAATGGGGTCTTCATATTCGTTCATTAAAAAAATCATCCGAGACATTGGCAAGCCTCACAGAAAAGATTTCGGTCAGTTTTAATGCCCTTACGATGCATTTAAATACACCCACGTGCTCGCCGACCATTTAAATGTCCGCCGTGACGCAAAGGAAAAGAGTATATGTCCGTGTTTTTTTACATATATTTTTTCACAATTAAATTTCTTTTTATCTGGTGGTACATGGCATGTTTCCTCTGCCTGTGGGATAGTCGAGCAGACAAGCAGCACTACATGCAACGTGACTGGCCTGCAAGAAGTGGACTTACTCCAGGTTCTCACAATGTTGTTGCCCATGCTCTGGTGAATCCGCAGAACATTCTTCTTCCGCCACTACACATCAAGCTCGGTCTGTTCAAACACTTTGTAAAGGCACTGGACAAAAAAAAAGCCAGGCTTTCAATTTTCTGAAAGAAAAATTTCCAAAAGTCAGTGAGGCAAAGCTGAATGCAGGAATTTTTGATGGCCCTCAGATCAGAGAGCTTTTCAAAGATCCCAAGTTTGATTGCAGCATGGATGTAAATGAGAAGAAAGCCTGGCATGCCTTTAAGTCTATTGCCTCTCTGGCGTGTTGTCAGAGATACCCAAAGAATGTTCTATACTACTGAGGGTATACACAAACACTTGTTGTCTTAAAAGTAGGTTCTATTCTCATACGGGAGATATATATACAATAGGACGCAGAAGCTCGCGTTCACACGCCACGAGGACTCTGTCTTCTCTCTCTACGTCTATCTATGTATTACTACGCGCTGGCCTGTACAGATGCCAGCATTCACAAGCTAAATACATAAAGTATAAATATGATAATTTATATACATAATATGGTGCACAATAAATGGGAATAATACATAGAATTAATACATGTTCTGCAATACTTTACTATACATAATTAATAAGAGTAATATAAGAGTAATATAATAATATACAGCTGAAGGTACTACTTTGTGTCCATATATATCATACACCTCCCTCCCCCCTATACGCTCATAGTTTCATCTTGAGCGGACCTTTTGTTTCTGAGTCGCTCGGACCTGCGGAGTACTGGGGCAGAATCACAAGGTGGGGATGGATTTACTTTAGAGACATCAACATTAGGGGACTCAACTGGGGAGGGGTCAACATTAGACAGCTCCACAGGTCGGAGGAAACGACGGTTCCTCCACCATACTCTACCACTAGGAAGACGCACTTGGTAGTCCCTGGACCGGCTAATACCCATGACAACCGCAACCTTGTCCCAGCGGTGAGATACCGGATCTTGAATCCTGATCTGCTGGCCGATACTCAACCTGGGAAGGGGGCGGGCATGACAGTCGTACCGAGCAGCGACATCTGCGGCTCGTTCTGCTGCACGGCGGTCACATTCCTCAGTCTTGGCCTGACATTCTTGAGAAAAAGACTTTGGGTGGGCAGGAACACAAGACCTGAGATGATGTCCATATAGAACCTGGGCTGGGGAGCTTCCGGTGAAGTTCGGGGTGTTGCGTAACTCCAACAAACCTCGATCGAAGTCCTCGCAGTCGATATTTCCTGAGGGTGACACCTTAAGGATCAGGTGTTTCACAGTCTTGACTGCGGCTTCAGCGTGTCCATTCGACTGGGGGTAGTGGGGCGAGGTCACGACATGACGGACTCCCCAACGGTCCATGAAGTCCCGGAACTCGTGGCTGGTGAACTGGGGTCCTCCATCAGTCCTGAGGCGGAGGGGAACACCAACTTCTCTGAAGTAATGCCTGAAGTTCCGGATGGTAGCAGTAGCCGTTGTATCACTACCACAGGGGACGACAACAGGCCATCCAGACGGTCGGTCGGCAATGACGAGGAAGGACTTCCCTGCAACTGCAAAGAAATCGGCCGACACAGACTCGAAGGGTCTTGAAGGGTTATCGTCGCACATTAAAGGTTCCTGTTGCTGGCTAGGTTGCAGAGTCTGGCATGGTTCACAGGCACGGACGGTACTTGTAATGTCCGCGTCAATTCCGGGCCAAAATTCAGTCTGCTTCGCCCGTCGCTTGGTGGCCTCCACTCCTCGATGGCTGTCGTGAAGGCGGGTCAAGGTACGGCGGCGTAGAGCAGCAGGAATGACTACTCGTGGACCATACAAGACGAGGTCTCCGTCACAATAGAGATCCTTGCGTATTTTCCAGTACGGGAGTAGCGATTCATGAAGGTCGTATCGGTTCGATGGAAATCCCTGAGACACACAGTCGACGAGCCGGATGTAGGAAGGGTCGGCCAGGGCTGCGGTGCGGAGATCTTCAAGGGTCTTGTCTGCATCCAGTGCTGTAGACTTTTCTGATGTGAAGACGGCCTTCAATGAAACTACTGTCTTGAGGGATGCAGCAGCTGTAGAACACAACATCTCGTCCTCTGGGGTGGGGCGACTGACAGGGGCGCGGGACAGGGCATCCGGGATGCACAACAGCTTACCCGCACGCTACACAGCCGTGAAGAGATAAGGCGAGAGCTTCTCTTTCAGACGTTGAAGGCGAGGATTCTCTACTGCATCCAAAGAGTAGTGATTGATTATAGGTATAAGGGGGCGATGATCCGTGAAGAGGGTGAAGTGCTGAAGTCCTATCAGGTAGAAGCGGCACTTCGCCATCGCCCAGACAACAGCCAACATCTCCAGCTCAATCGTAGCATATCGGGTCTCAGCGTCGGTCAGGAACCGGGATCCACACTGAATTAAGCGGAGTTTTCCACCGCCATGGTCCTGCAGAAGGGCGTAACCAACGCCGTAGAGTCTGGAGGCGTCAGTCTGGAGGACGGTGGGTAGGGCTGGGTCGTAACAGGCGAGGACAGGTGGACTCAAGAGGGCCTGCTTGACTCGCTGGAAGGTCTCTTGATGATCTGGGGTCCACAGGAATGTCCTCCTGGGGCTCAGCAGGGGGCGTAACGGCTGGGCTGCGGCGGAGATGTCAGGTGTAAATTCAGCCAGCTGATTGACCAGACCCAAAAAAGAACGGAGGTCTGTCAGGTTGGCAGGGGTTGGAAAATCCCTGATTCCACTTACTTTCTCCGGGTCATCTGCGATGCCTGATGCTGAGAGAGTGTACCCACAGAAGTTCACTGATGGAGCGGCGACTACAAACTTGTCAGCGTTGAGGGTAATCCCGTACTTTCGACATCTGGTGAGAACTTCGTATATCCGGGAGAGGTGGGCACAGTAGTCTTCATCGTGGAGTAAGATATCATCAACCACCTTGACACAATTCGTGACTCCTTGAAGGGCCGCGTCACCACGTTGACAGAATGCATCGCCCGTAGAGGCAAATCCCATGGGGCCTCTACAATACTGGTATCTCCCAAATGGTGTGATGAATGTAGTCAAATGCTGGTCTTCCTCGGTCAACTCGATCTGCCAATAACCACATAAGGCGTCCATAGTTGTAAAAAACTTCGCCTTCGGGTCCACACTTCGAACAGCTGCGAAGGGTGTGGGTGAAGGGTGGGCTGGACGGGAAACTTGCTGGTTAAGTTTTGACAGATCGGTGGTGATCCGTACTCCACCACGAGGTTTGGCGACAGGGACGAGAGGGTGGCACCAAGGTGAAGGTTCGTCTCCGGCCGGTTTGATGATTCCCTGAGCAACCATGGAGTCAAGCTCTTGTCTAACTAGCTCCTTGTGGGCGTGAGGAATCAAACGAGGGGTGTGGATGGCAAAAGGTGTAGCACCATCCTTAAGATGAATCTTCATAGGTGGACCCACCATCGGCTTCAGTGGTGTGGATCCTAAAGATTTCTTATTAACCAACACGTCAGCAAACTCCTTGAGAAGGTAAGCTCTTGCGTCAGAAGGGGACGTGTTAGTAGAGATAGGGAATTCCTTCAACCTGTTGACATGGGTGACCTTTAAGATAGGTTTAGGGAATTCCTTGGAAATAATGGCCAACTCTTGACAATGGCCATATGATAAAAGCGGAGTCGGGATACCATTATGAACATCAATCCGGGCTGAGCAAGACTGCTTACCAAAGGTAAGGGTAGCCCAGAAAGATCCCAAAGCTGGAGCCATCTTGGAACCATCAGCTGTCAGTTTCGTTGTCTGAGGAGGGGGCTGTAGGTTGCTCCGGGGTATTCCCAAACTTGCTAAGTGTTGTGGACAATTACTAAGACGTTAGCACCCGTGTCAGGTAACATCTGAAGACTGGATGACGAGTTACCGTAAGAAATGACGACATTGATGGGCTGGGGCGTCGTGTCTGTGGAACAATGTACACGACGGCAGGAACGATTGGACACAGCGTCTTGATGCTTGCCAGGAGGAGGCGCGCTAGCAATACCTGAGGATGACTTCTTGGATCCTAGGTGGCGTCCTTTATGTGTCTTCTTACGACAACATGTGTCATAATGGCCCACACGACCACAAAGTCTGCACTGAACTTTGCTAGCAGGGCACTTGACTGTATAAGCCCAGTGACCCTGGCGGTCACAACTTCTGCACACGCTTTGAGCAGCTGGGCACTGGGAGGCATTATGCTGTTTCGCACAGCTGTTACACAAAGCTGCTGCTGAAGGTGTAGCTGGAGGGTGAGGGGTGGGGTTACATT
Organism: Homarus americanus; assembly: GCF_018991925.1. NCBI lineage: Eukaryota > Metazoa > Arthropoda > Malacostraca > Decapoda > Nephropidae > Homarus > Homarus americanus. The sequence goes on along the minus strand of NW_024754312.1, from coordinate 21,644 downwards.
GCTGCTTCTTACCCTTTCTGTAGGAAGACACCGCCCTCACCTGGTCAGGTTGTGAGCGTAAAGCTGAAGTCGCACACCTGGCGGCCTCGTACGCTCGACATTCCGTAACAACATCTTGAAGGGAGGAAGTGCGGTCAAGGGAAATGAGACGCTGAACTAGCTCTTCATCTCGGACACCCGTTAAAATGATTGTCTTAAGTTGTGTCTCTTCACAGACTTGAGAATGTCCGGGACAAACATCAACTTCCTCTGAACACCTTTTGAGCCTTACAAAAAATGCGTCAAAAGATTCTCCATCAAGCTGTTTACATTGGAGGAGTTCTCTTCTCTGAGTGCTTCGTTGCGCTGTCCCTTGACGTGTTCCTGCAACTTGTCGAGCACGGCCTCTACCGTCAGAGTTGTCGTAGGAGGCACTTGAAGTGTGTGCTCGAGAGTACGTTGTGTCTCTAAGGACAAGCACATACGAAGCTGTATCATTTGTTTCGGCTGTGATAAACTTGACAAGTCAACCATTGTTGCGTAGTCTTGCCAACGTCGACGCCATTCCCGAAACATCTGATAAGAAGCGTCAGACATCAGAGAGGGAGGCGTCTGTACTGCAGCCTTTTGAGGTGTTGTTGATCCGACTCTGGGAAATGAGGTACCAGTACCTCTAGTCGCATCAACATTAGTAGTAGCAGACGAATCTTGTACGGTAGATCGTTGTGGGGGGGCTAACAGAGAAATCAAGACTTCAAATCTGGCTTGATCATCCTTTCTTCTAAGGTCATCCTCACGTCTACATATGTCTTCGAGTTCTCTGCTTGTTTGTTCCTCTTTGTGGCGACGTCTTTCAGACTCTTTATACCGAATTTCTTCCTCTTCTCTCCTTGCAATATCGTCCTGGCGTCGAGAAGTTTCCATCCACTTTATCAGATGAAGGAGATATGTGGACGCATGCATCGCAGGAGAGCTGGCTCGCAACGAGCGAGGAGATTCTGTGGGTGACTCGGCGTTGTCACTGTGGGGAGCGTGGGGCGTAAGCATGGGTGGGGAGAGGTCTCCCACACTAAAACTCGTAACCCCATCGTCCAGGGTATCATTTTGATCCCTGTGAGACATGCCGACTGCTTCTGTACTCTATCTGTGCAAAAGACCGGGTCAGCCCCTCGTAATCTATGCACAGAATTACAGAAGTCTGCAGTAAGTCACAAGAAAATATAAGGTGAATGCGTGTGTGTGTGTGTGTGCCTGGCGGGAGGGGAGAGACTTGGCGCGCTGCCAGACGTAGGAGCGGGTGGGCAGCGTCAACGCGGGTTCCTCAGTCACCCTCAGACAAGAGACGGGAGAGCACGTACTGTCGGGCCGCTCCCTTAGTCATCTGACCGCAACTTGCACAGACAATTATGATTAAAATACACAGCACAGCACTTCACAAAACACTTCACTTCACAGTACAGCACTGTACACAGCATAGCACTTCACAACACTGTAAGTCTAGAGGCTTGTAGTAGTCTTGCCGTGGGCTGAAGACGAGACGCCATTAACTGAGTCCGGGCGGAAAGGCTTGGTCCACTGTATCTCACTGAGAAATAATCACTGCGCCATCTGGCGTGTTGTCAGAGATACCCAAAGAATGTTCTATACTACTGAGGGTATACACAAACACTTGTTGTCTTAAAAGTAGGTTCTATTCTCGTACGGGAGATATATATACAATAGGACGCAGAAGCTCGCGTTCACACGCCACGAGGACTCTGTCTTCTCTCTCTACGTCTATCTATGTATTACTACGCGCTGGCCTGTACAGATGCCAGCATTCACAAGCTAAATACATAAAGTATAAATATTATAATTTATATACATAATATGGTGCACAATAAATGGGAATATTACATAGAATTAATACATGTTCTGCAATACTTTACTATACATAATTAAAAGTAATATAATAATATACAGCTGTAGGTACTACTTTGTGTCCATATATATCATACAGTCTCCAATTTTCTTGGCAACTACAGAAGTCCAGAGTATGAACGAGTTGTTGAGGACCTACTTCTGAGCTACAAAGTTCTTGGTGCACGCATGTCCATCAAGATGCACTTCCTCAGCTCCCACTTGGACTACTTTCCAGAAAACTGTGGTGATGTGAGTGAGGAACAAGGAGAACGCTTCCATCAAGATATCCGTGTAATGGAGGAGCTGTACCAGGGTCGCTGGGATATCAACATGCTCGCCGACTACTGTTGGTGTCTGAAACGGGACGCCCCAGACACCAACCACCAAAGAAATTTTCTGCGACAGCCATTTATGCATGTCTAACTGTTAAGGCATCTATGTAGTTGACATATTTTGGTCCTATGTGTTGTGGTTACAATTCTTATGATATATTTTGCATAAAAAATGTGACATCATATTTAAGAATTTCGATTTTTTCCTAATTCCCTTAGTATAAAAATCTGACCTGATTGGGCAAAATGAATGGCATTTCTGGAATCAGCACGCAAAATACATAAATAATCAGCTAAGAAACCCCGCACCTCATGAATTTTTTTTTTCAAATGCAGCCCAGTGTAATCAACACCTCACCCCACCAGGATTCGAATCCACGATCTTATAATTGTGAGCGGGGAACGCTACCTCTGGGCTACCAGGACACTAAAAGCATTCCTAGACACTGTTATATTTCACACAAAGCTTGTTGAACGAGCTTATGGCGCCGTGAACCTCTAATGGGGACCACCCGTGCCGCTTAGGTGATCAGAGCAACGTTTCACCAAATCCGACTTCGAAACAGGAGGATCCATATATATTTCTTTAGCCCAATAAATCACGCGGACGTCTACATATAATCAACACCTCACCCAACCAGGATTCAAACCCAAAATCTGATAATTGTGAACAGGGAATGCTATCTGTGGACCACCAGGACACTAAAAGCAGTCCTAGACTCTGTTATATTTCACACAAAGCCTGTTGAACGAGCTTATGGCGCCGTGAACCTCTAATGGGGACCACCAGTGCCGCTCAGGTGTACAGAGTAACGTTTTACCAAATCCGGCTTCGAAACACGAGGATCCATATCTATTTCATTAGCCCAATAAAGCACGCGGACTTCTAAATATAATCAACACCTCACCCCACCAGGATATAAACCCACGATCTTATAATTGTGACCGGCGAACGCTACCTCTGGGCCACCAGGACACTAAAAGCAGTCCTAGACGCTGTTACATTTCACACAAAGCCTGTTCAACAAGCTAGTGGCGGTGTGAACCTCTAATGGGGACCACCCATGCCGCTTAGGTGACCAGAGCAACGTTTTACCAAATCCGGCTTCGAAACACGAGGATCCATATATATTTCATTAGCCTAATACACCACGCGGACTTCTACATATAATCAACACCTCACCCCAACAGGATTCAAAACCAAAATCTTATAATTGTGACCAGGGAATGCTACCTCTGGGCCACCAGGACACTAAAAGCAGTCCTAGACTCTGTTATATTTCACATAAAGCCTGTTCAACGAGCTTATGGCGCCGTGAACCTCTAATAGATACCACACATGCCGCTTGGTGACCAGAGGAACGTTTTACCAAATCCGGCTACAGAACACGAGGATCCATATATATTTATTTAGCCCAAAAAAACATGCAGACTTCTACTCTGTTATATTTCACACAAAGCCTGTTGAATGAGCTTATGTCGCCGTGAACCTATAATGGGGGCCACCCCTGCCGCTTAAGGGATCAGAGCAACGTTTAACCAAATCCGGCTTCGAAACACGAGGATCCATATATATTTCATAGGCCCAATAAAGCAGGCGGACGTCTACATATAATCAACACCTCACCCCACCAGGATTCAAACCCAAAATCTGATAATTGTGACAAGGGAATGCTACCTGTGGACCACCAGGACACTAAAATCAGTCCTAGACTCTGTTATATTTCACACAAAGCCTGTTCAACGAGCTTATGGCGACGTGAACCTCTAATGGGGACCACCAGTGCCGCTTAGGTGTTCAGAGTAACGTTTTACCAAATCCGGCTTGGAAACACGAGGTTTCATATCTGTTTCATTAGCCCAATAAAGCACGCGGACTTCTACATATAATCAACACCTCACCCCACCAGGATATGAACCCACGATCTTATAATTGTGACCTGCGCACGTTACCTCTGGGCCACTAGGACACGATAAGCAGTCCCAGACACTGTTATATTTCACCCAAAGGCCGTTGAACGAGCTTGTAGCACCGTGAACCTATAATGGGGGCCACCACTGCCGCTTAGGTGATCAGAGCAACGTTTAACCAAATCCGGCTTCGAAACCCAAGGATCCATATATATTTCATTAGCCCAATAAAGCACGCGGACGTCTACATATAATCAACACCTCACCCCACCAGGATTCAAACCCAAAATCTGATAATTGTGACCGGGGAATGCTACCTCTGGGCTACCAGGACACTAGAAGCAGTCCTAGACACTGTTATATTTCACACAAAGCCTGGTGAACGTGCTTATGGCGCCGTGAACCTCTAATGTGGGCCACCCCTGCCGCTTAGGAGATCAGAGCAACGTTTTACCAAATCCGGCTTCGAAAGACGAGAATCCATATATATTTCATTAGCCCAATAAAGCACGCACACTACTTCATATAATCAGCACCTCAACCCACCAGGATTCGAACCCACGATCTTATAATTGTGACCGGGGAACGCTACCTCTGGGCCACCAGGACACTAAAAGCAGTAATAGACTCTGATATATTTCACACAAAGCCTGTTGAACGAGCTTATGACGCTGTGAACCTCTAATTAGGACCACCCGTGCCGCTTAAGGGATCAGAGCAACGTTTTACCAAATCAGGCTTCGAAACACGAGGATCGATATATATTTCATTAGCCTAATAAGGCACGCAGATTTCTACATATAATCAACACCTCACCCCACCAGGATTCGAACCCATGATCTTATAATTGTCACCGGGGAACACTACCTCTGGGCCACCAGGACACTATAAGCAGTCCTAGACTCTGTTATATTTCACACAAAGCCTGTTCAACGAGCTTATGGCGCCGAGAACCTCTAATGAGGACCACCCGTGCCGCTTAGGTGATTAGAGCAACGTTTTACCAAATCCGTCATGGAAACACGAGGATCCATATATATTTCATTAGCCGAATAAAGCACGCGGACTTCTACATATAATCAACACCTCACCCCACAAGGATATGAACCCAAGATCATATAATTGTGACCGGAGAATGCTACCTCTCGGCCACCAGGACAATAATAGCAGTCCTAGAATCTGCTATATTTCACACAAAGCCTGTTGAACGAGCTTATGGCGCCGTGAACCTCTAATGGGGGCCACCCCTGCCGCTTAGGTGATCAGAGCAACGTTTTTCCAAATCCGGCTTCGAAACACGAGAATCCAAATATATTTCATTAGCCCAATAAAGCACGCGGACTTCTACATATAATCATCACCTCACCCCACCAGGATTCAAACCCAAAATCTTATAATTGTGACCAGGGAATGCTACCTGTGGATCACCAGGACACTAAAAGCAGTCCTAGACTCTGTTATATTTCACACAAAGCCTGTTCAACGAGCTTATGGCGCCGTGAACCTCTAATAGATACCAAACATGCCGCTTGGTGACCAGAGGAACGTTTTAACAAAACCGGCTACAGAACACGAGGAACCATATATATTTATTTAGCCCAAAAAAACATGCGGACTTCTACATATAATCAACACCTCACCCCACCAGGATTCGAACCCACGATCTTATAATTGTGACCGGGGATCGCTACCTCTGGGCCACCAGGACACTAAAAGGAGTCCTAGACGATGTTACATTTCACAGAAAGCCTGTTCAACGAGCTTATGGCGGTGTGAACCTCTAATGGGGACCACCCATGCCGCTTAGGTGATCAGAGCAACGTTTTACCAAATCCGGCTTCGAAACACAAGGATCCATATATATTTCATTAGCCCAATACACCACGCGGACTTCTACATATAAACAACACCTCACCCCAACAGGATTCAAACCCAAAATCTTATAATTGTGACCAGGGAATGCTACCTCTGGGCCACCAGGACACTAAAAGCAGTCCTAGACTCTGTTATATTTCACACAAACCCTGTTCAACGAGCTTATGGCGCCGTGAACCTCTAATAGATACCAAACATGCCGCTTGGTGACCAGAGGAACGTTTTAACAAAACCGGCTACAGAACACGAGGAACCATATATATTTATTTAGCCCAAAAAAACATGCGGACTTCTACATATAATCAACACCTCACCCCACCAGGATTCGAACCCACGATCTTATAATTGTGACCGAGGAACACTACCTCTGTGCCAACAGGACACTAAAAGCAGTCCTCGACTCCGTTATATTTCACACAAAGCCTGTTCAACGAGCTTATGGCGCCGTGAACCTCTAATGGGGACCACCCGTGCCGCTTAGGTGATCAGAGCAACGTTTCACCAAATCCGACTTCGAAACAGGAGGATCCATATATATTTATTTAGCCCAATAAATCACGCGGACGTCTACATATAATCAACACCTCACCCAACCAGGATTCAAACCCAAAATCTGATAATTGTGAACAGGGAATGCTATCTGTGGACCACCAGGACACTAAAAGCAGTCCTAGACTCTGTTATATTTCACACAAAGCCTGTTGAACGAGCTTGTGGCGCCGTGAACCTCTAATGGGGACCACCAGTGCCGCTCAGGTGTACAGAGTAACGTTTTACCAAATCCGGCTTCGAAACACGAGGATGCCATATCTATTTCATTAGCCCAATAAAGCACGCGGACTTCTAAATATAATCAACACCTCACCCCACCACGATATAAACCCACGATCTTATAATTGTGACCGGCGAACGCTACCTCTGGGCCACCAGGACACTAAAAGCAGTCCTAGACGCTGTTACATTTCACACAAAGCCCGTTCAACAAGCTAGTGGCGGTGTGAACCTCTAATGGGGACCACCCATGCCGCTTAGGTGACCAGAGCAACGTTTTACCAAATCCGGCTTCGAAACACGAGGATCCATATATATTTCATTAGCCTAATACACCACGCGGACTTCTACATATAATCAACACCTCACCACAACAGGATTCAAACCCAAAATCTTATAATTGTGACCAGGGAATGCTACCTCTGGGCCACCAGGACACTAAAAGCAGTCCTAGACTCTGTTATATTTCACACAAAGCCTGTTCAACGAGCTTATGGCGCCGTGAACCTCTAATAGATACCACACATGCCGCTTGGTGACCAGAGGAACGTTTTACCAAATCCGGCTACAGAACACGAGGATCCATATATATTATATTTAGCCCCAAAAAACATGCAGACTTCTACTCTGTTATATTTCACACAAAGCCTGTTGAATGAGCTTATGTCGCCGTGAACCTATAATGGGGGCCACCCCTGCCGCTTAAGGGATCAGAGCAACGTTTAACCAAATCCGGCTTCGAAACACGAGGATCCATATATATTTCATAGGCCCAATAAAGCAGGCGGACGTCTACATATAATCAACACCTCACCCCACCAGGATTCAAACCCAAAATCTGATAATTGTGACAAGGGAATGCTACCTGTGGACCACCAGGACACTAAAATCAGTCCTAGACTCTGTTATATTTCACACAAAGCCTGTTCAACGAGCTTATGGCGCCGTGAACTTCTAATGGGGACCACCAGTGCCGCTTAGTTGTTCAGAGTAACGTTTTACCAAATCCAGCTTCGAAACACGAGGATCCATATCTATTTCATTTGCCCAATAAAGCACGCACACTACTTCATATAATCAACACCTCAACCCACCAGGATTCGAACCCACGATCTTATATTTGTGACCGGGGATCGCTACCTCTGGGCCACCAGGACACTAAAAGCAGTCCTAGACGATGTTACATTTCACACAAAGCCTGTTCAACGAGCTTATGGCGGTGTGAACCTCTAATGGGGACCACCCATGCCGCTTAGGTGATCAGAGCAACGTTTTACCAAATCCGGCTTCGAAACACGAGGATCCATATATATTTCATTAGCCCAATACACCACACGGACTTCTACATATAATCAACACCTCACCCCAACAGGATTCAAACCCAAAATCTTATAATTGTGACCAGGGAATGCTACCTCTGGGCCACGAGGACACTAAAAGCAGTCCTAGACTCTGTTATATTTCACACAAAGACTGTTCAACGAGCTTATGGCGCCGTGAACCTCTAATAGATACCAAACATGCCGCTTGGTGACCAGAGGAACGTTTTAACAAAACCGGCTACAGAACACGAGGAACCATATATATTTATTTAGCCCAAAAAAACATGCGGGCTTCTACATATAATCAACACCTCACCCCACCAGGATTCGAACCCACGATCTTATAATTGTGACCGGAGAACACTACCTCTGTGCCAACAGGACACTAAAAGCAGTCCTCGACTCTGTTATATGTCACACAAAGCCTGTTCAACGAGCTTAGGGCACCGTGAACCTCTAATGGGGACCACCGATGCCGCTTCGGTGATCAGAGCAACGTTTACGAAATCCGGCTTGGAAACATGGGTATCTATATATATTTCATTAGCCCAATAAAGCACGCGGACTTCTACATATAATCAACACCTCACCCCACCAGGATATGAACCCACGATCTTATAATTGTGACCGGAGAATGCTACCTCTGGGCCACTAGGAAAATAAAAGCAGTCCTAGACTCTGTTATATTTCACACAAAGCCTGTTGAATGAGCTTATGGCGCCGTGAACCTATAATGGGGGCCACCCCTGCCGCTTAAGTGATCAGAGCAACGTTTAACCAAATCCGGCTTCGAAACACGAGGATCCATATATATTTCATTAGCCCAATAAAGCACGCGGACGTCTACATATAATCAACACCTCACCCCACCAGGATTCAAACCCAAAATCTGATAATTGTGACCGGGGAACGCTACCTCTGGGCGACCAGGACACTAAAAGCAGTCCTAGACGCTGCTATATTTCACACAAAGCCTGTTCAACGAACTTATGGCGCCGTGAACCTCTAATGGGGACCACCAGTTCCGCTTAGGTGTTCAGAGTAACGTTTTACCAAATCCGGCTTCGAAACACGAGGATCCATATCTATTTCATTAGCCCAATAAAGCATGCGGACTTCTACATATAATCAACACCTCACCCCACCAGGATTCGAAACCAAAATCTGATAATTGTGACCAGGGAATGCTACCTGTGGGCCACCAGGACAATAAAAGCAGTCCTAGACTCTGTTATATTTAACACAAAGACTGTTGAATGAGCTTATGGCGCCGTGAACCTATAATGGGGGCCACCCCTGCCGCTTAGGTGATAAAAGCAACGTTTAACCAAATCCGGCTTTGAAACACGAGGATCCATATATATTTCATTAGCCCAATAAAGCACACGGACGTCTACATATAATCAACACCTCACCCCACCAGGATTCAAACCCAAAATCTGATAATTGTGACCAGGGAATGCTACCTGTGGACCACCAGGACACTAAGAGCAGTCCTAGACTCTGTTATATTTCACACAAAGCCTGTTCAACGAGCTTATGGCGCCGTGAACCTGTAATGGGGACCACCAGTGCCGCTTAGGTGTTCAGAGTAACGTTTTACCAAATCAGGCTTCGAAACACGAGGATCCATATATATTTCATTTGCCTAATAAAGCACACGGGCTTCTACATATAATCAACACCTCACCCCACCAGGATTTGTACCCACGATCTTATAATTGTGACCGGGGAACACTACCAGTCTGGGCCACCAGGACACTATAAGCAGTCCAAAACACTGTTATATTTTGCACAAAGCCTGTTGAGCGAGTTTATGGCTCCGTGAACCTCAAATGGGGACCACCCGTGCCACTTAGGTGGTCAGAGCAACGTTTTACCAAATCCGGCTTCGAAACACGAAGATCCATATATATTTCATTTGCCTAATAAAGCACACGGGCTTCTACATATAATCAACACCTCACCCCACCAGGATTTGAACCCACGATCTTATAATTGTGACCGGGGAACACTACCAGTCTGGGCCACCAGGACACTATAAGCAGTCCAAAACACTGTTATATTTCACACAAAGCCTGTTCAACGAGCTTATGGCACTGTGAACCTGTAATGGGGACCACCCGTGCCGCTTAGGTGATCAGAGCAACGTTTAACCAAATCAGGCTTCGAAACCCAAGGATCCATATATATTTCATTAGCCCAATAAAGCACGCGGACGTCTACATATAATCAACACCTCACCCCACCAGGATTCAAACCCAAAAACTGATAAATGTGACTAGGGAATGCTACCTGTGGACCACCATGACAATAAAAGTAGTCCTAGACGCTGTTATATTTCACACAAAGCCTGTTGAACGAGCTTATGGCGCCGTGAACCTCTAATGGGGACCACCCGTGCCGCTTAGGTGATCAGAGCAACGTTTTACCAAATCCGGCTTCGAAACACGAGGATCGATATATATTTCATTATCCTAATAAGGCACGCAGATTTCTACATATAATCAACACCACACCCCACCAGGATTTCAACCCACGATCTTATAATTGTGACTGGGGAACACAACCAGTCTGGGCCACCAGGACACTATAAGCAGTCCAAAACACTGTTATATTTCACACAAAGCCTGTTCAACGAGCTTATGGCACTGTGAACCTCTAATGGGGACCACCCGTGCCACTTAGGTGATCAGAGCAACGTTTAACCAAATCCGGCATCGAAACCCAAGGATCCATATATATTTCATTAGCCCAATTAAGCACGCGGACGTCTACATATAATCAACACCTCACCCCACCAGGATTCAAACCCAAAAACTGATAATTGTGACCAGGGAATGCTACCTGTGGACCACCAAACAATAAAAGCTGTCCTAGACTCTGTTATATTTCACACAAAGCCTGTTGAATGAGCTTATGGCGCCGTGAACCTCTAATGGGGACCATCCGTGCCGCTTAGGTGATCAGAGCAACGTTTTACCAAATCTGACTTCGAAACACGAGAATTCATATCTATTTCATTAACCCAATAAAGCACGCACACTTCTACATATAATCAACACCTCACCCCACCAGGATTCGAACCCACGATCTTATAATTGTGACCGCGGAACACTACCAGTCTGGGCCACCAGGACACTATAAGCAGTCCAAAACACTGTTATATTTCACACAAAGCCTGTTGAACGAACTTATGGCGCCGTGAACCTCTAATGGGGGCCACCCCTGACCGCTTAGGTGATCAGAGCAACGTTTTACCAAATCCGGCTTCGAAACACGAGGATTCATATCTATTTCATTAGCCCAATAAAGCACGCACACTTCTACATATAATCAAGACCTCACCCCACAAGGATTCGAAACCACGATCTTATAATTGTGACCAAGGAATGATACCTCTGGGCCACCAGGACACTAAAAGCAGTTCTAGACTCTGTTATATTTCACACAAAGCCTGTTCAACGAGCTTATGGCACTGTGAACCTCTAATGGGGACCACCGTGCCGCTCAGGTGATCAGAGCAACGTTTTACCAAATGCTGATCGAAACACGAGGATCCATATATATTTCATTAGCCCAATAGAGCACGCGGACGTCTACATATAATCAACACCTCACCCCACCAGTATTCGAACCCAAGATCTGATAATTGTCACCAGGGAATGCTACCTGTGGACCACCAGAACACTAAAAGCAGTCTTCGACTCTGTTATATTTCACACAAAGCCTGTTCAACGAGCTTATGGCGCCGTGAACCTGTAATGGGGACCACCAGTGCCGCTTAGGTTTTCAGAGTAACGTCTTACCAAATCCGGCTTCGAAACACGAGGATCCATATCTATTTCATTAGCCCAATAAAGCACGCACACTTCTACATATATTCAACACCGCACCCCACCAGGATTCGAACCCACGATCTTATAATTGTGACCGGGGAACGCTACCTCTGGGCCACCAGGACACTAAAAGCAGTCCTAGACTCTGTTATATTTCACACAAAGCCTGTTCAACGAGCTTATGGCGCCGTGAACCTTTAATAGGTACCACACGTGCCGCTTGGTGACCTGAGGAACGTTTTACCAAATCTGGCTACGAAACACGAGGATTCATATATATTTCTTTAGCCCAATTAAGCATACGGACTTCTACATATAATCAACACCTCACCCCACCAGGAAATGAACCCACGATCTTATAATTGTGACCAGGGAATGCTACCTCTGGGCCACCAGGACACTAAAAGCAGTCCTAGACTCTGTTATATTTCACACAAAGCCTGTTGAACGAGCTTATGGCGCCGTGAACCTCTAATGGGGACTACCAGTGCCACTTAGGTGTTCAGAGCAACGTTTTACCAAATCCGGCTTCGAAACATGAGGATCCATATATATTTCAATTGCCCAATAATCACACGGACTTCTACATATAATCAACACCTCACCCCACCAGAATTCGAACCCACGATCTTATAATTGTAACTGGGGAGAGCTGCCTCTGGGCTACCAAGACTATAAAAGCAGTCCTTGACTCTGCTATATTTCAAACAAAGCCTGTTCAACGAGCTTATGACGGTGTGAACCTCTAATGGGGACCACCCGTGCCGCTTAGGTGATCAGAGCAACGTTTTACCAAATCCGGCTTCGAAACACGAGGAGCCATGTATATTACATTAGCCCAATAAAGCACGCGGACTTCTAAATATAATCAACACCCCACCCCACCAGGATTCAAACCCATGATCTTATAATTGTGACCAGGGAACGCTACCTGTGGACCACCAGGACACTAAAAGCAGTCCTAGACTCTGTTATATTTCACACAAAGCCTGTTCAACGAGCTTATGGCGCCGTGAACCTCTAATGGGGACCATCCGTGCCGCTTAAGTGATCAGAGCAACGTTTTACCAAATCCGGCTTCGAAAGAGGAGGATCCATATATATTTCATTAGCCCAATAACCACGCAGACTTCTACATACAATCAACACCTCACCCCACCAGGAGTCAAACCCAAAATCTTACAATTGTGACCAAGGAATGCTACCTGTGGACCACCAGGACACTAAAAGCAATCGTAGACTCTGTTATATTTCACACAAAGCCTGTTCAACGAGCTTATGGCGCCGTGAACCTGTAATGGGGACCACCAGTGCCGCTTAGGTGTTCAGAGTAACGTTTTACCAAATCCGGCTTCGAAACATGAGGATCCATATCTATTTCATTAGCCCAATAAAGCACACACACTTCTACATATAATCAACACCTCACCCCACCAGGATTCGAACCCATGATCTTATAATTGTGACTGGGGAACGCTACCTCTGGGCCACCAGGACACTAAAAGCAGTCCTAGACTCTGTTATATTTCACACAAAGCCTGTTCAACGAGCTTATGGCGCCGTGAACCTCTGATGGGGACCACCAGTGCCGCTCAGGTGTTCAGAGTAACGTTTTACCAAATCCGGCTTCGAAACACGAGGATCCATATCTATTTCATTAGCCTAATAAATCACCCAGATTTCTACATATAATCAACACCTCACCCCACCAGGATTTGAACCCACGATCCTTTAATTTTGACCGGGGAAGGGTACCATTCTGGGCCACCAGGAGACTATAAGCAGTCCAAGACTCTGTTATATTTCACACAAAGCCTGTTCAATGAGCTTATGGTGCCGTGAACCTCTAATGGGGACAACCCGTGCCGCTTAGGTGATCAGAGCAACGTTTTACCAAATCCGGCCTCGAAACACGAGGATCGATATATATTTTATTAGCCTAATAAAGCACGCATATTTCTACATATAATCAACACCTCACCCCACCAGGATTCGAACCCACGATCTTATAATTGTGGCCGGGGAACGCTACCTCTGGGCCACCAGGACACTAAAAGCAGTCGTAGAAGCTGTTATATTTTACACAAAGCCTGTTGAACGAGCTTAGGGCTCCGTGAACCTCTAATGGGGACCACCCGTGCCACTTAGGTGATCAGAGCAACGTTTTACCAAATCCGTCTTCGATACACGAGGATCCAGATATATTTCATTTTCCTTATAAACCACACGGGCTTCTACATATAATCAACACCTCACCACACCAGGATTAGAGCCCACAATCTTATAATTGTTACCGGGGAACGGTACCTCTGAGCCACCAGAACACTAAAAGCAGTCCTAGACTCTGTTATATTTCACACAAAGCCTGTTCAACGAGCATATGGCACTGTGAACCTCTAATGGGGACCACCCGTGCCGCTTAGGTGATCAGAGCAACGTTTAACCAAATCCGGCTTCGAAACCCAAGGATCCATATATATTAGGGTGTGTCATAGGAGGGAAGATCAGCTAAAACTAATGGCCCATCACTTTTTTGGTAGATTTTAGTGTATATAAACACAAAATAATTTCAGTTTCAATATTTTGCAACCTTTTGCTAGGTAAATTTTAGCGTGAAATTTATCGAAAATCTAACGTACAGCTGCATTAGTGCATTACAATTAAATAGTGAACATTGCTTTCTGACTTCATTCTTTAACAACCCAACTAACAATATTTTTTTCTGTTTCAGATTCTGATGCATTTATAAGTTGATATTATTTGCGATGGCTGCTTGTGTCAGGACGAGGAACCAAAAATCCAGCCATCTCAGTCACTATCTTGGGTCTGGGAGAGCTCCTGGAAGTCGGAGTTGCCTACATTGAGAGATGCTTTGAGATACGGTGTTTTTTAATCACAGGCAAATCAGTGAAAAGAACCAAAGAACTTACACAAACAAAGACATTGCCAGTGATATGACCAAAGCTGTCTTGGTGACAGTACACTCTGGCTAACGCTCAGTTCAAGCCTCCAGTCATAACAAGTCAGAAGAAGATTAGTGAGAGACTGCTAGCCAGTTGGGAAAAGGCAAGAGATATCTCTCTTGGGAGAGGAAAACTTGCAGTTAAGGACAGCTTTGCCAAGCAACTGGACCAGTTATTTGACATAATTACTTGCAAGTGCCTAATTGTTCTCTGTCCTGAATTTGGATGTGATCGTGACTGTAAATCCGATGCCCACATCTCCTGTATTTGCAAGCGTGAACTGAAGATTCCTGTGATCGAACTGGCATTTGTCAAAGCAAAGAGAGAGAAGACTGGCAGTATAGGGGCTCTCATGATTTCTAGCCAATATATTCCGGAGTCCAAGAGACAGGAGGCTGCCACAGAGAGACAGAAGAGGAGAAGAGTTGCCGAGGAAAAGAGACTTGAAAAGGACCAGGGTGAGGTAAAAAAGGCCGATGATTGGAGTCAAGCTGATTCAGAGTTTAATGACTTCCCCATGGCTGATCCGAGTGCTGACCAGGAGAATGGTGACTTTGTCCCTAACCCAGAAAATAATGATCCCAAACCTTCCAGGCATAAGATTCGAAATAGGAAAGATATCCCGAGCATAGCTCTGGCCAGCATGCGACACCACACTGGTCTCAGAAACTGCAGAGATAGCAACAGCTGCCTGGATTGACGGTGGTTTGATAACACCTGATGATGTTCACCTGGTGATAGATCATAACAAAGTAATGAGAGCTCAGGAGAAACTTGTCAGTAACCTAGAAGAGGAGTTTGATAAGGGGATAAGAGAAAATGGAATCAATTGCTTGTTCTTTGATGGGAGAAGGGATGACTCTAAAGTGTTCATGAAAGTTGGAGATTCTGACAAGTTGTTCCCTGCCATGGTGAAGGAGGAACACTACTCCTGCTGCAGTGAACCAGGAGGGAAGTATTTGCATTTCACTCCAGAGAAAGATGACATCAGGAAACCAGCTGGAGATAGTGGCAGATAACATTGTGAACTCGGGCTCCAGAGAGAGGAACGTAGACCAGACCCTGCAGGCTGAGGGGACAGCACCAACACGAACACAGGGTGGCAAGGGGTCATACAGTGATAGAGCGGAAGATTGGGAGGAAGCTATCTGATTGTTTGTGACTCACACCAACGTAGGAGTTAAGCCGCTCAGACATCTGATCCAGGAGCTGATGGCAAGACTCTTCAAACAACAGATGGTCTGGTCCTCTTGGCAAGATGCTGGACTCTGCCACTGAGTTAGAAATAAATCCGAGCTTTGAAAAATCACAGTTGGCCCTCCACTCGTTGAGCTTGCACATACTGTCATTGACGACCTGAGTACTGACCAGTACTCATGGTTACATGATTTGCAGTGCCATCAAAACTTGGGTCATGCCTGATAGACTTGCTTACCTGCAGATAGGTCCAGTCTCACATTCTAGGTGGCTCACAACGGCTCTCAGGTTCTGCAGAATTTGGGTCGCTCATCATAAACTGAAAGGGAACCAGCTTCACAACCTGAGACTTATTGTCCAATTCATCGTGAGTGTCTACTTGCCAAATTGGTTCAACACCAAGGTCAAGTCATCGTTCTCCGAAGGTCCGAGGCATGCTCTCTTCCAGCTTGAGCTCCTGAGAAGTCAGCCAAGGAAGGTTGTTCAGATTGTGGAGCAGACTGTGAGGAGATCTTCCTGGTATGCTCATCCTGAGGCAGTTCTGCAGACAATGCTCTGCAGTAAGGATGAGGAGGAGAGAAGAGTGGCAGTCAAAAAGATCTTGGATATGAGACTTATGAGAGGATCTGGGCATGACGAATCAGTTGGTGACGATTCCTTCAGGGTCAGGAAGACTCCTGAAGTCAATCTAGGTGCCAAGACCCTCACTGATCTCATAGATCTGAATAACATCCAGGCTGGCAGTGAGCCCCTCTTACCTGCAGCCTCACCAATGTTCAAGTCAGAGCTTTCCTGGACAACCCCATGCATGTCCCTGCCTGGCCCTCGCACACCCAGAGTATAGAGCGTTGTATACAGCAAGTGAGCGAGGCCAGCAGTCACGTGTACAGCCAGGAGAGGAGGGAAGGCTACATCCGAGCTCAGGTGGTCAGCAGGGAGGTGATGAGTAGAAACAGAAGCAAGAAAGACATGTTCTCTATGGTGTGCAGCAACACCGGGTCGTAGTAGTAAAACCGGTTTTTGTATTTGATGATTTTGTTTTCTAACGGAATATTAAGTTTAATAAATGTGTCAAGATCATTCGTTTCACTATTCTGGATCATTTTCATCCTAATAAATTAACCTGATACATTTACTTTACTTTAAATAAGCTATTTAGTGGTGTTGGTAAAAGGGTGGGAATACTGAATTTTCATAAGATTTCAAGTTAAAATTTACCTAGCAAAAAATGAAAACCTTTCAAATCTGAAGATATCACATGATTCTGCACATAGAACTACATCATTAATACCATGGGCCGATTTTTCAAACTCCAAAAAAAAAAATTCGCCTCCGTATGACACACAATAATATATATTTCATTAGCCCAATAAAGCACGCGGACGTCTACATATAATCAACACCTCACCCCACCAGGATTCAAACCCAAAATCTGATAATTGTGACCAGGGAATGCTACCTGTGGACCACCAGGACAATATAAGCAGTCCTAGACTCTGTTATATTTCACACAAAGCCTGTTGAATGAGCTTATGGCGCCGTGAACCTCTAATGGGGACCACCCGTGCCGCTTAGGTGATCAGAGCAACGTTTTACCAAGTCCGGCTTCGAAACACGAGGAGCCATATCTATTTCATTAACCCAATAAAGCACGCACACTTCTAAATATAATCAACACCTCACCCCACCAGGATTTGAACCCACGATCTTATAATTGTGACCGAGGAACAATACCAGTCTGGGCCACCAAGACACTATAAGCAGTCCAAGACACTGTTATATTTCACACAAAGCCTGTTGAACGAACTTATGGCGCCGTGAACCTCTAATGGGGGCCACCCCTGCCGCTTAGGTGATCAGAGCAACGTTTAACCAAATCCGGCTTCGAAACACGAGGATCCATATCTATTTCATTAGCCCAATAAAGCACGCACACTTCTACATATAATCAACACCTCACCCCACCAGGATTCGAACCCAGGATCTTATAATTGTGACCGGGGAACGCTACCTCTGGGCCACCAGGACACTAAAAGCAGTCCTAGACTCTGTTATATTTCACACAAAGCCTCATGTTCAATGAGCTTATGGTGCCGTGAACCTCTAATGGGGACCACCCGTGCCACTTAGGTGATCAGAGAAACGTTTTACCAAATCCGGCTTCGAAATACGATTATCGATATATATTTCATTAGCCTAATAAAGCACGCATATTTCTACATATAATCAACACCTCACCCCACCAGGATTCGAACCCACGATCTTATAATTGTGACCGGGGAATGGTACCTCTGGGCCACCAGGACACTAAAAGCAGTCCTAGACTCTGTTATATTTCACACAAAGCCTGTTCAACGAGCTTATGGCACTGTGAACCTCTTATGGGGACCACCCGTGCCGCTCAGGTGATAAGAGCAACGTTTTACCAAATGCGGATTGGAAACACGAGGATCCATATATATTTCATTAGCCCAATAAAGCACGCGGACATCTACATATAATCAACACCTCACCCCAACAGGATTCGAACCCAAGCTCTTATAATTGTGACCGGGGAACACTACCTCTGGGTCACCAGGACACTAAAAGCAGTCCTAGACTCTGTTATATTTCACACAAAGCCTGTTCAATGAGCTTATGGCACCGTGAACCTCTAATAGGGACCACCCGTGCCGCTTAGGTGATCAGAACAACGTTTACCAAATCAGGCTTGGAAACACGAGGATCCATATATATTTCATTAGCCCAATAAAGCACGCGGACTTCTACATATAATCAACACCTCACACCCAACAGGATATGAACCCACGATCTTATAATTGTGACCGGAGAATGCTACCTCTGGGCCACCAGGACAATAAAAGCAGTCCTAGACTCTGTTATATTTCACGCAAAGCCTGTTCAACGAGCTTATGGCGCCGTGAACCTCTACTGGGGACCACCAGTGCCGTTTAGGTGTTCAGAGCAACGTCTTACCAAATCCGGCTTCGAAACACGAGGATCCATGTCTACTTCATTCGCCCAATAAAGCACGCGGACTTCGAAAATATAATCAACACCTCACCCCAGCAGGATTCAAACCCAAAATCGTATAATTGTGAATAGGGAACGCTACCTGTGGACCACCAGGACACTAAATGCAGTCCTAGACTCTGTTATATTTCACGCAAAACCTGTTCAACGAGCTTATGGCGCCGTGAACCTCTACTGGGGACCACCAGTGCCGCTTAGGTGTTCAGAGCAACGTTTTACCAAATCCGGCTTCGAAACACGAGGATCGATATATATTTCATTCGCCTAATAAAGCACGCAGATTTCTACTGTTACGAGTTGGGGATTTATAATATAGTTAAACGTCTACCCAGATCCCAACAGGTAACAACAAGAAAAAAACAAAGACAATCGGACTATAAATGGGTAGACAAAGGTTGAGAGCTTTTTTTGTGTATAATAAAGTACCATAAATCCCTTAACAAAATATTCAGCTATTAAATTACCCTTAACCAAACTTAACCTAAACATTAACAGTATATACATAATAATAAAACATAAAACAATCTTGAAGCAAGTGGACGTGGGGGAGGCAATACAAGATTACAAATACTTAAGTGAAGAGCTGAGATGGCTGACGAGTAAGGCTGAGTATTGTAGAAGACGGTAGTTAGTCACTGCGCCGTAGGTTTAGAGGATAGATGATACTGTGGTCACTTCCCAGAGCCAAGTCCCTCTCCTCGAATTGGAGCTCACAAAGAAGACTTGGAGGAAGTGACGCAACAACCAGGATATGGAGAAGGGAAATCCCGGAGTGTTAACTAAGACGAGTCATACTCGTGTCTCGTCCCTAGATGGCGTTGCTCGTGATGCTGGGTAGGTTGATCAGGACAATAGATGGCGTGGTTCGTAGTGCTGGGTGGAGGGGTTCGTAACACACCCCTCCTCCAAAGACCTCCGTAGCGCGGGCGCGAAGGAGGTGATCACCTGGTGCGTCTGGCGAGTAGCTGCTGCATTTCCACTGGAGCTCGGGATAAGGAGTCTGCAATCAGGTTGTCCACCCCCTTTATGTGCCGGACTTGTAGATTATAGGGCTGGGTGAGGAGAGCCCAGCGGAGGATTCGCTGGTTGGAGGTCGTGTTGGTTTGGATGAACGTGAGTGGGTTATGGTCGGTGAAGACTAGGGTTGTTTGTGGGCAAGACTGGAGGTAACATTCAAACTTCTTTATCGCCAACACCAGAGCCAGGGCCTCCTTCTCTATGGTCGAGTAGTTGGTCTGATGTTTTTTCAACTTGGCGGAGTAGTATGCCACAGGGTGAAGGACATCAGTAGTTGGGTCGGGTTGTAGGAGCACAGCCCCAACTCCGACACCGCTAGCGTCGATTTGCAGATGGAAGGGCAAGGTGTAGTCAGGGGGGTGGACTACAGGCTTGGAGGCAAGGAAGGCTTTGAGGCGGTGGAAAGACTGGTCGCACCTCTGGTTCCAGATGTAAGGGACCGCAGAACTGGTAAGGTCTGTGAGGGGTCCGGCCACGCTGGAGAAGTTACTGCAGAACCGACGGTAGTAGCCGCACATCCCAGGAAGCGCACGAGTTCCTTCCTCGTCCTTGGAGTGGGGAAGGACAAGATGGCTCTAACGTTTGCGTCCTTGGGTCTCACCATACCATGCCCAACGATATGTCCCAGGTAAGTCACTGATGCCCGGCCAAAAGCAGATTTAGCCAGGTTTATTGTGAATCCAGTCTCTTGCAGTCGTGCAAACAGTATCTCCAAACGCACCAGATGTTCGTCCCAGCTGTCCGACACCACCACCAGGTCATCCAGGTAGGCGAACGTCCCACCTAGGTCCTGAATAAGGTAGTTGATGGCCCTCTGGAATGTGGCTGGAGCATTAGAAAAGCCAAACGCCATAACCAAATATTGAAAAAGACCAAATGGAGTTATAAATGCCGAGATTATTTTTGCCCTATCCGTGAGTCCCACTTGATAATATCCTTTCAATAAGTCCACCGTACTGATAAATTTGGCACAACCTATGCTGTCTATTATATCTTCAATCAAAGGTAAAGGGTAGGAGTCTGAGACAGTGACCTGGTTCCTTTTACGATAATCAGTACAGAAACGAAAAAGTGCCGCCGGGTTTGGAATGAGAAGGCCAAGGTGAAGCCCAGAAATTACTAGGCTCAACTAAAGTTATGTTTAACAAAAATCTGCCTCCTTTTCATAATCTCTTTTTTGTGGATTTAAGTCGATAGGCTGATTGCCTAATGGGTTGTACATCATCTGAGATTAACCCAATATCATCATTTAAGTATACCTGCAAAACCACATAGAGTCTGACGTGACTTTGAGAAATGTTGATAATAACTTTGTGAGATCTTTTGCTTGAGATGGATTCAGAACAGAAAATACTCATCCAAGTTGTTGAGTATGTGACTGTTAGCATGGTTCTCTTTAGGTAGAGGGAAGTCTAAATTCTCCAATAGGTCCATGTCATCTGTCTCCAGCTCCGGCCCTGACAAAACCGTATGTAATACAGGTAGGCTCATAGCCTCTGGGAT
>NW_024754311.1:0-11868 GCF_018991925.1 Homarus americanus | reverse complement strand
AAAAGTCATAGATGCATTCAAGATGCTGAGTAGACCAAATGCCTCCAGCAGACATGTTTATTGGTCTAAAGGAATTTGTATTTAAGCTCTACTGTCCACGAATGACTTTCACTAAACTGTCATAACTTAGATGGCATCTCTTCAAGAAAACGCAGGCAGAAGCTGGAGAACTACCAGCGACTGCAGCAACTCTAAAGTATCATATTTTGAGAGGAAGGTATCAAGCTCTTCTGTGGTCTTGTGATGCAGACAGTGAAATGCTTTCACAATTAGAGCATGGCTGGAAGATTGACAATGACTGTTTCATACTAATAATATCAGACCAACCACCAGCTCCAGAAGCAATCACAGAACTTGTTAAATGTGGATGTGGCGTCAGGAAATGTGGATCATTGTCATGTTCATACAGAAAGAATCAGAAAGAAAAGCATGACATGCACCGAGATGTGTAACTGTCAAGCAGATGATGAGAAATGCCTAAACAAGGTGAAGGAATCTGTTGTACACAGAAGACTCTGATGACGAGGACTGAAGCAATGTCGTAAATAATAACTTGTGACTTGTTTACACATGATGTATAACACTACAAACTTTTAATAAATATAAAACGGTGGTTCTAAGCTTTTCAGATAATGGTAATATGTATATGTTTAATTTCCAGTATTTGTCTTTAGCAAATAATTTTACTTACTGCAATCTCTTCTTTGCCAGAGACAGGATGGTATATATGAGCAGCCATGTTTGTAACACACTTATGATATTATAACAGCATTCATGATATATTATGTTAAATTGTAATCATATAATACTACATGTTCATAGGTTATTAGTCATGTTTTAAGTTAATTAGGACTTAATGGTAATACATCTGTGGTTCATTACGCCGCTCTTTAATAAAACTTCTTTAAAGGCATAAAACTTATAATAAACCGTTCAGAAAAAATGACACCACAGTTCCTTAACATAGTTTATAAGGATTATTATAATGTATGGTGTCAAAAATTAATATGAAATTTTTACGGGATTACTTAAGCTCCTACACTAAAACCTGCCGACCTAACCTAACCTTTTTTACCCACCTCTACCTACTTACCTAACCTGACATAATCTAACCTAACCAGACGTAATCTGACCTAACCTGACATAATCTAACCTAACCTGACATAATCTAACCTAACCTGACATAATCTAACCTAACCTGACATAATCTAACCTAACCTGACATAATCTAACCTAACCTGACATAATCTGACCTAACCTGACATAATCTAACCTAACCTGACGTAATCTGACCTAATCTGACATAATCTAACCTAACCTGACGTAATCTAACCTAACCTGACATAATCTAACCTAACCTGACATAATCTAACCTAACCTGACATAATCTAACCTAACCTGACGTAATCTGACCTAACCTGACATAATCTAACCTAACCAGACATAATCTAACCTAACCTCCCCGTCTGACATAAGCTAACCTAATCAAACCTAACTTTCCCACCTACCTAACATAACCTATCTACTTATTACCTACCTAACCTAACTTAACCCAACCTGACATAATCTAACCTAACCTATTGAAACTTAACTTAACCACCTACCTCATCTAACACCACTTTGTAATCTCTCTGTGCTACAGCTGACAGGATGAGTATGGGGGGCACAATAAACTAGCTTCTAAGTGGCAAAATTAACAAAACTAACCTAACCTAACCCAACCTGACTTAACCTAACCTGATCTGATCTATCCAACTTAAAAAACTTAGAATATATAATAAAGCCGTTAGGTTAATTTAGGCTAAATATGGTTGATTCATATTTTGTTTTGACAGAAATTCCCGGCAAAATAACGTATCTATATTGAGAACCAACGCCATGTTGGTTCCACGTTAACAAGACACGGATACACTACAGAATAACCCGAGTTCGTTTAACCTCAATTACTACAGTTTACTTTATAATCTTATTTCACAATCTTCACTACATCTCGCTTCACAATCTTCACTGCATCTCACTTCACAATCTTCACTACATCTCACTTCACAATCTTCACTACATCTCACCTCACAATCTTTACTACATCTCACCTCACAATCTTCACTACATTTCACTTCACAATCTTCACTACATCTCACTTCACAATCTTCACTACATCTCACTTCACATCTTCACTACATCTCACTTCACAATCTTCACTACATCTCACTTCACAATCTTCACTACATCTCACTTCACAATCTTCACTACATCTCACTTCACAATCTTCACTACATCTCACTTCACAATCTTCACTACATCTCACTTCACAATCTTCACTACCTCTCACTTCACAATCTTCACTACATCTCACTACACAATCTTCATTACATCTCACTTCACAACCTTCACTACATCTCACTTCACAATCTTCACTACATCTCACTTCACATCTTCACTACATCTCACTTCACAATCTTCACCATATCTCACTTCACAATCTTCACCACATCTCACTTCACAATCATCACCAAATCTCACTTCACAATCTTCACCACATCTCACTTCACAATCTTTACCACATCTCACTTCACAATCTTCACTACATTTCACTTCACAATCTTCACTACATCTCACTTCACAATCTTCACTACATCTCACTTCACAATCTTCACTACATCTCACTTCACAGTCTTCACTACATCTCACTTCACAATCTTCACTACATCTCACTTCACAATCTTCACTACATCTCACTTCACAATCTTCACGACATCTCACTTCATAATCTTCACTACATCTCACTTCACAATCTTCACTACATCTCACTTCACAATCTTCACTACATCTCACTTCACAATCTTCACTACATCTCACTTCACAATCTTCACTACATCCCACTTCACAATCTTCACTACATCTCACTTCACAATCTTCACTACATCTCACTTCACAATCTTCACTACATCTCACTTCACAATCTTCACCACATCTCACTTCACAATCTTCACTACATCTCACTTCACAATCTTCACTACATCTCACTTCGCAATCTTCACTACATCTCACTTCACAATCTTCACTACATCTCACTTCACAATCTTCATTACATCTCACTTCACAATCTTCACTACATCTCACTTCACAATCTTCACTACATCTCACTTCACAATCTTCACTACATCTCACTTCACCAGCTTCATTACATCTCACTTCACAATCTTCACTACATCTCACTTCACAATCTTCACTACATCTCACTTCACAATCTTCACCACATCTGACTTCACAATCTTCACTACATCTGACTTCACAATCTTCACTACATCTCACTTCACAATCTTCACTAACACCATCCTTCATCACTACATATAACATCCATCATCACTACTTATAACACCATCCATCATCATCACTACATATAATACTATCCATCATCACTACATATAACACGATCCATCATCACATCATATAACACCATCCACCATCACTACATATAGAACCATCCATCACGACATATAACACCATCCGACATCATTACATATAACACCAACCATCATCACTACATATAACATCATCCATCATCACTACATATAACTCCATCCATCATCACTACATATAACTCCATCCATCATCACTACATATAACACCATCCATCATCACTACATATAAAACCAACCTATCATCACTACATATAACATCATCCATCATCACTACATATAACACCATCCATCATCACTACATATAGAACCATCCTATCATCACTACATATAATATCATCCATCATCACTACATATAACACCATCCAACATCACTACATATAACACCACCCATCATCACTACATATAACATCATCCATCATCACTACATATAACTCTATCCATCATCACTACATATAACACCATCCAGCATCACTACATATAACACCAACCATCATCACTACATATAACATCATGCATCATCAATATATATATAACACCATCCATCATCACTACATATATTACCCTCTTATCATCACTACATATAACACCATCCATCATTACTACAATATAACGCCATCCTTCATCACTACATATAACACCATCCATCATCACTACATATTATAACACCATCCATCATCTCTACAAACACCAGTCCTCAACACTATAGTGATAAACAGAGCTTCATTTTGTTGTCAATTTTTTTAAATTCCAACCTTATTAAACCGTAATTCTTTCTGTATGGTCAAATTTTGATTTGACCTCAGTGAGAGAGCTGTTAGTGTCAGTAAATCACAATGGTGTTCCGACGCACTGTAACAAAAGTTTCAAAGGTTGAGGTGAAGCCTTGCCAGGTGAAGGAGAAGGGCCCCCGATCTAACAAACTGCAGACCACAAAGCACACTAAACCTCAAAACAACAAGAAGAAGAAGGAAACTACCACTTTCTGCCATGTACAAAAGGACCAGTACCTGCCATGGAGAGACTACATCTTCACTGGGAAAAAGACAAAGAACAACAAGAAGCGTTGACCCAACATTTCTGATATTTAAAAATAATAAAAAACATATTAATTGATTTTGTTTGTATTATTTATGCTTTTATTATTTTCAACTGTAAACGTGCTGTTTTGGGAATATATTTTGAGTTACATAATATTTAGGTACAGCAGTTTATTTCACTGTATCTCCTTGTGTGAGTGTGTGGGTAGTGTGTGGATAGTGTGTGGGTACTATGGGTGTGTGGGCATTATGGAGAACTAGTCATGGCTAACTGTGACCCTATATACGGGTTACATCGGCCTTAACGCCCTTGTCTCAGCGCTATCTCATATATCCAAATTTCACATATTTGAAAGTATTAGATAACCAAAATATATGGAAAATATTTAGTTAAAAATACAAATAATAAAACAAAATCGAAAACAGAAAGAAAAAACAATACCCGTGAAAGTGGAAATAAGGAGGAGGCAGAGCAGACGATACACAGGAAGGCAGTAATCATCATCCCCGTGTGAACCAGCCAGAGAAGAACTCCTTCGCCTCACCGTCCACCCGCGTACGATCAGCTGAGTGAAGTTGCCTCGTGTTGCAGTAAACTTTATCTGTAAAAGGACAATTTACTTTTACTTTTATTGTTTATCTTACTGTTTATAACTGTTTATTTTCTCTTACATAATGTACACTAAGTATGGGAGTGTACAGTAAGTTATACCGGATGGCAACAAATTCACATTCGTCTTGCAAATATTAAAACATTACCCTAACAACAGTATTGTATAACAACACGAGCTAAAGTGATGTGTAAAAAGGTCGGTTGCAAAAAGAAATATTATTCTTTTAAGTCTTTTTCAGTTTGTTCAGTGTTAACAACATTATAGGTCATATTTCATGCAGTATGCATATACAATGTTTGCTGAAGGTTTAATACCTTTCTGTTTACTGATGATGTAAAACCCTCGTTAAAATACTTTAGAGTCGTTTACAAAATATTTGGTGCGTTTTCCGGAGCATTGTATGTTTTTACAGCATGCGAGGCGGCAGGTATGTGGAGTTTTAAGAGCACTTCACGCTATAGCTCAGTTGGCCACGGATTAGCGAATTACGAACTGAAAATGTTTGGATCGTCATCTGTTTCGTGTAAGCTGTGTCGGACATTTTGTGCTACATTAAAGTCCAGCGATCTGTGGCAGCTGTCGGGCTCCTGCCTGACCACCCTTTGCCTAAGAAGAGCGATTGTCTGAAGGTGTTCGAGTAGTTACTCAATTGTGAAAAAGTGATAGTGAGTCCCATAGACATGGCTGCCAGTTAGGGACAGTGTGGATACGGCACACTACATAGCATGTCTTCGGAAAGTAAAGGAGGCCGTGTAGCCAAGACTGCACTCAACCGCCTTCATTTCCCCAATTACAGCTAGGTGGACTGAGAGCGCCTCGGGATTATCATATCTATAATGCCAGACGGTAACACCATCCCCTTGACACCTCGGAGACTATACATTACTGTGTTCGGGGCGTGTTTGTGGGTCTCTACTGCCGCCTCCCTATCGTTGAGTTGCTCCCCACTTACCGTGACCAGTCGAGGTCACTGTGGGAGGCCATGTACGGTACAGTACAGTACAGAGTCACGCCCCCCTCAACAACGTCCGCACCTCGCCTGCTGAATACAGTATTTGCAAATGTGACCATAAACCCCAACAATTGTAGCAAGTTACAAGTCCCGGGATTAGCCCCTGGCATTAACACAGTGACAAGCGTCCCATTCCTGGTAAGTAGCAGGTGGCCGGAGGTAGTGCAATCCTCTCCCAGACTACACGGAGATGAGAGAGAGCTGGCTGACCATCATGGTAAGGACGCGTCACTATTTGGACCCCAGGGAGGCCATTATCGTAAGTTAAGTGAAAGGCATTTGGAATACTGGACGACGAGACGCTATATGAATTTCTTTACCCTAGTTTTCCCACCGATAATAATGAGTACAAGGGAGGTAGTCTCATCGGCGTTCATCAACACCATAGCCGTCTCAGTTACCTATTGCTCGTACAAGGTTTTTGAATGAAATAGTTTTACTATTATCAGGAACTTTCAAACTACTACATGAAATAATATATATATATATATATATATATATATATATATATATATATATATATATATATATATATATATATATATATATATATATATATATATATATATATATATATATATGCAAATAAATCACTGTAGGTGCGCGTGATCCAGGTATATGCTGATAACCACAAGAAAAAAGAAAACACGAAGTTCCCAAGCGCTTTCGTATAATTTACATCTTCAGGGGTGAGTACAGACTGTAGGAATTAAAATCAATAAACCTTAGTGATGGTCAGTTCAAAACTGATAATATGTTACATAAATTTATTTGTCAGTGGCCCAAGGTTAAAAATGCTTTGAAAACCTTTGATCTAGATGTATGATAGTTATTTTGTGGGTCCCTTATTTTTTACCTGACCTGACTAGTCACGTCACCCCCCTTCTCTTAAGCTCCTCTACGTGTGTGTTGGTGTGGGGATTAGTGGATGACATCATTATGACCTGACCATGTTTTTAAGGTCACCCTGTATATTTAAGCCTCTCTCTGTCCATGTAATCCAGTTGCCTCTGAAGATGTCTTGAATAAAGACGAAAGCTAAGGTGCTCCGTTGTTTCCATTTTCCCGTGTGATTTTATCAAGATATATATATATATATCTATATATATACATATATATACAGTATATATAAGAAAATAAGGAGTCTGTAATAGGCCGGTTGGCCTGTGCATGGCAGCTCCTGTCGAGAGTTACTACCGCTCTCTATCATCCATGAATCTATCTAGCCTCCTTTTGAAACTTTCCAGAGTTCCTGCACTTACTACAAAGTTGCTAAGCTTGTTCCACTCGTCCACCACCCTATTTGTGAACCAGTTCCTTCCTATCTCCCTCCTAAACCTAAACTTATCTAACTTGAATCCGTTGCTCCGAGTCCTATCCTGCTCGGATATTATAAGAACTTTATCTATATCCCCTTTATATATATCTTCGCTAGTTTATACAATGGTGAACTATGTTAATATGCCCTTCATTGTGAACCAATATGCATTATTAAATTTAATTAATTTCAAAGTAATTATTGTAGGTGTTACATTCAATGTCACTCGGTGGTGGTGATGTGTGGCCGTGGGGTTGTTATGATCAATACTTTGGGGAGAATGACAGACTTCGTCACACACACTACGTGTAAACTACTTGTGAATCTGTGTTATGATTTTGTCCTCTAAAATCTGGTATTGATCACGGCTATTGACTTCATCCTTGTTTCACTTTAATTGTTTTGGTTCAGACAATAAATCCATTAAGAGCGGCTGTTGGTTTCATTAATTAGAGAAGGTCAGGTTATCTCACCTGGCGGGGAATTCCTTCATCTGTTCTCTATAAATTGATGAAACTCATTTATCACTCCTAATTTCCCCAGAGACCAACAACCTGCAGAAAAGGAATATAATTATAGCTTTTGTTTTTTATATTTTTCACCCGTGAGAATTAGTGCTATGGACCTGGTGATACCCTGAGGCTAGAGTGTTGACGTCGGTGTTTATAAACGAATCATACTTTACCTTTCCCACCAATTATTATATACTAATAAGTATAATGTTCATACATTTCCAATCCATAAGTTGTCGCTTTTTTTTTAATCTAAATACGGAAAAAGAGTGTACTTAAAATATATTGTTTTTAATTTGAGCTGTCTCCTCCCCCCCCCCCCAACACACACATACACCAGGTATCATCATCATACAGAAACAAAATATGTATATAACTCGGTATGACAACTGCTTAATCTCGGGTTGAGAAAACGTTAACTGTGATTGTTATTGGAAATTCGATTGTAAACTGAACCTTCTGTTTCTTATGTGAGTCTTGGTGGAAATGTTGCCTCTCTCTCTCTCTCTAGTATAACATTAGTATATAGCCAGGCACTAAGGCTCCCGTGTTTGTTGTGTTAAAAAAATTAAACAGTTGCAGTGACTTGTGACCCTCATAGCCTCTCCTGAACAACAATAAACGTTCTCCTTTTACTGCAACACAACTACAGTTATTGTAGACATTTGAGGATAAATATATACACTATCAATTTCAGTTTCCTTTAGGATGATTTACGTTTAGTTACATATATTAGTAAACTTAAAGTATTTATATAAAGGCAATATATTTGATCTTTTAAAATAGTAAAGCTCAAAGTATATTGATGATAAATTGATCTTCTTTTGTGATAATTCAACTCCAAGTATTTATATAGCTAATCCAATCTTCCTATAATTTTATTTTAGCCACATATATATATATATATATATATATATATATATATATATATATATATATATATATATATATATATATATATATATATATATATATATAAGTAAACAAAGTGTATATCTACAAACAACTATAAGATGCTCTTAGATAATTCTTTTTTAGTCTCACATTTCAGTAAACTCATAAACAGTAAACTGAGAATCTTTAAACACACTCCCGCTGCACTATTTCTCGGCCACACGTAAACAAAGCAGTCCGTATTATAGAGAATTGGACACTATGTTACATAAAGTGTTTCTCCTTGGTGGTGAGGTGTATCTTCAACACTCTCAGATGGCTTAGATTTTTCTCAGTGATGCCCTTGAAAGGAGGAGAAACTACCGTGAGTTAAGTTCAAGTGTGAGGGACCAGCGCTGTGGTGGTGTGGAAGCTAGGATGGTCAGTGTTATGGGGTGGTGTGGTACCTAGAATGGTCAACGTTATGGTGGTGTGGTAGCTAGGATGGTCAGCATTGTGGTGGTGTGGTGGAGGAGGTAGCTCTCTCTCTCTCTCTCTCTCTCTCTCTCTCTCTCTCTCTCTCTCTCAAAAGCAATATCAAGCGAGTTAACCATAATTCTTCAGTACCTCCGATGTGTCCCAGATTCCCCCGATAACTTATGTAAAGCTCACAGCATAATCTTACAAAGTGATGGTTTTTCTTACCAATATAATTCACGACTAACCAAAAGCAAATTTGGATATCTGGAAAGAGAGAGAAAGAGGGAGAGAGAAAGAGAAAGAGAGAAAGGAAGGAGAGAAAAAGAATAAGATTAGGTAAGGCTCAAGGGAATTTGTCTGCAGTTCGATGGTTCTTCTCATATTTCTGAGAGAGAGAGAGAGAGAGAGAGAGGTGTTTGGTAATAACAGTAAATGACCTTTCAACTTTTACGACCCACGACCATAATACGACCCACAACCCACGACCATAACCCACATCATAAAGGTATAGATTAAGACTGGAGACTACGAGGACAATGTACAGATGAACTTATTGATATAAGTGAAGCGCTACGTCAAGGTGTGTTATAATAAATGTTAACTGTATTAGATGTAAAAAAAATAATAATATGAACATTGTTAAACTCTATTTGCAGATTAGTTAATAATAATAAAGTAAACTCATTTTGGTGGTGTCAGCTGCACATTTTCATTATATAAGAGCACCAGTCATATGGTTATGGTTCTTGCATCTTAAATATCAACATTAAACAACACATTTTTTTCCGAAAATATCACTGTGCTGGCGTGCCTTTATGACTAACACCGGGATACTGTTGTAATGAAAGTGTGGCAGGTGTTGTGTAGTGGTGGTGTTGAGTGGTAGTAGTGGTGGTGGTGGTGTGTGGTGATAGGTGCTGAGTTAGGTGTGGTGGTGGTGGTGAGATAGGTGTTGTGTGGTGGGATGATCCTCACCTGTAATCTTCCTCCACCAACAACTCACAACTCTCACTACCTGTTCTCGTGAGTTTTATCTCCGAATAATTTACAACTTTATCCAATTGGTTTATCTAAATTTGTGTGAAAAATTTAACACATTACAGGAATTACCGAGAAAAAGGGAAATATCAGAGATTTACTTGGAATTAGTCGCTAATCCTCCCGACAACACAAAAAAAATTACAGGGATTTTTTTTCTATTTCTGGCCGGGATTAATCAACCTAATCCTCGCCTTTTCTGCTCGGGTGGATTTTTTTCGGGAAAGAGGATTTTTTTTAAGTGCATTGTATCGTCCGCAGTGATAAAAATTTGGCTACCTGTGTTAATTCTAAATGCTACAGTTAACATTATATTACACAGTGTGTTAGGTTAGGTTCTATCTAATCTGACCAGCCGGATACACAGCTCGAACAAACTAAAGCAAATAACACTTTATAAACACTACAATACCACCACAAGTAAACACTACAATACCACCATAAGTAAACAATACAATACCACCATAAGTAAACACTACAATACCACCACAAATAAACACTACAATACCACCATAAGTAAACACTACAATACCACCACAAGTAAACACTACAATACCACCACAAATAAACACTACAATACCACCATAAGTAAACACTACAATACCACCATAAGTAAACACTACAATACCGCCATAAGTAAACACTACAATACCACCATAAGTAAACAATACAATACCACCATAAGTAAACAATACAATACCACCATAAGTAAACACTACAATACCACCACAAATAAACACTACAATACCATCATAAGTAAACACTACAATACCACCACAAGTAAACACCACAATACCACCATAAGTAAACACTACAATACCACCATAAGTAAACACTACAATACCACCACAAGCAAACACTACAATACCACCATAAGTAAACACTACAATACCACAATAAGTAAACACTACAATACCACCACAAGCAAACACTACAATACCACCATAAGTAAACACTACAATACCACCATAAGTAAACACTACAATACCACCACAAGCAAACACTACAATACCACCATTAGTAAACACTACAATACCACCATAAGTAAACACTACAATACCACCACAAGCAAACACTACAATACCACCATAAGTAAACACTACAATACCACCATAAGTAAACACTACAATACCACCACAAGCAAACACTACAATACTACCATAAGTGAACACTACAATACCACCACAAGCAAACACTACAATACCACCATAAGTAAACACTACAATACCACCATAAGTAAACACTACAATACCACCACAAGTAAACACTACAATACAACCATAAGTAAACACTACAACACCACCATAAGTAAACACTACAATACCACCACAAGCAAACACTACAATACCACCATAAGTAAACACTACAATACCACCATAAGTAAACACTACAATACCACCATATGTAAACACTACAATACCATCACAAGTAAACATTACAATACCACCATAAGTAAACAATACAATACCACCATAAGTAAACACTATAATACCACCATAAACACTACAATACCACCATAAGTAAGCACTACAATACCACCATAAGTAAACACTACAATACCA
>NW_024754310.1:0-9488 GCF_018991925.1 Homarus americanus | reverse complement strand
TGTGTTGGAGAGACCAGGAGTGTGTGTTGTTGTGTATTGGAGAGACCAGGAGTGTGTGTTGTGTGTTAGAGAGACCAGGAGTGTGTGTTGTGTATTGGAGAGACCAGGACTATGTATTGTGTGTTGGAGAGACCAGGAGTGTGTGTTGTGTGTTGGAGAGATCATTAGTGTGTCTTGCTAAGTGGGTGATCCATACTTTTTTGTGACATTGTCAATCCAGCTTCTTTTCTGAACATATCTCAGAACAAGTTCATATCAAAACTTGAATTTGGCGTAAGACATGATGCACGGCTTCAGCAGAATGGAACCTTGACTATTATTCACTAACAGTTTGGGACTTTCTAGATGAGACAATTCCAAAGAGATCATGGGTTTGCGACCCCTCCAGCACTATTAATGTGGCCTACAAGGAGCCTCGACCTCAGCATTTGCAACAATCACACCACAAACGCCTTGAAATGTGTTACACAGGACATGGCGGCATATCACCCCATGCTGTGGAAACGAGGATGCTTACATAGACATCCTGGATCCCTGATGCCTTTGGGATGTAACGACCTTTCGCCCACCCTGTAGCTACAGCCACAGTTTACAGTATATGAACACGAGTGTACGAGGACCAATGATAGAACCACTGCGTCAGCATCATCTCCGTTCCCACGATTTCTAATGACAAACAATTAATAATTGTGTTCTCTTGTTTGTGAAATCTCAGTGGAGTAACAAATCACGTTACCAGAAGACTGGCCCAAGCCGAAGATGCCATAACACAGGTAAAAACAAGTTAACTCTTGAAGGAAGATCATTACAAACTGGAGGTGGAGCTGGAGGTGAGACGTGAGGAAGTCCTCATGTAATGATGAGAGTTCTTGGTGACGACTCTAAATTGTATCGTCCACGAGCAAGACATGCGACTCTTTGATCCATGCGATGATGATTCCCGTCGGTAATGAGTCCCACCTTTTAAGTTCCTCTTATGAGTCCACAAACAGATGCTGTCTGTGTAGTGATGACAGCACCTAAGTCGAAATTTATCTCACAACTTCACTTCAGTTAGCTGCAAACTTTTACCGACATTCCCTCGTAGTGTTATCACAATGATGTTACACAAGACCTGAGATCACAGGGATATCAGATAAGGTCATTAAACACTCGTATCACCTCCCTGGGCTCTAGCTAACTTATGCCGAGTCTTTGTCCGTCTTAAAAGTGTCCTGTATATTTGTTTCTGCTTGCATATTGTAAGGTTCCTAAATATTCCCTACTATACAATGTCTCCAGACTACTTAACTAGTATTGTCGAATGGCTGAAATATGTATCGTTTTACCCTAACTAACAGAAAGTCATGCCCATGGGACCCACTTTCACGTTTTCACACTTTCTTTTGCTTATTGATCCACAGTTTGAATAATCTCACATTAAACACGTACTTATGTCAACTAAAGTATTATATTTAACTTACATTATATCGCTTTACTTACTTTATTTTGTCATATACTAAGTGAAAGTTAGCGGGCGTTGGTGAATTAATCTTATATTACTGGTGGTGTCGATAAAGGTCAGGAGAAAACGGAGTGGATGTGGAATAGAATATTTAACAATTAAGACGTAATAGAAACTGAAAGCTGGAGTATCAGGAGGGGTGTGGGTGTGTGGGTGTGTGGGTGTGGGTGTGGGTGTGTGTGTGTGTGTGTGTGTGTGTGTGTGTGTGTTGAATGAGACGGGAGAGGGTGGAGAGGAACCAGCACTTTAATATGACTGAAGAGAAAAAATGTAAGTGATACATTTGATTGAATAAAATAATTACATTGTTCTACTGAATAATGGTAAAAAAAAAATACGATTTTTTGGGAGGGTCTCGAATTTTCCAAAAGATTTTAATTAATTTATTTATTTATTTGCTTCCCGTAGGCATATATTTTGCATGACTGACCTAGTATGTGTAAGATATTATACAACTAAATATAGAACAAAATGTAAGGAGAAGAATAACGCCGTATGGGCCTTACATTAATCGATAAGAAGACATCGTTTACCACACTTTAAGATTTAGAGAACTGAGGTCAAAAGACTACTTCACAAAAGGCTACACAGTATACTAGCCACGTGGGTGTTGTGTACTGGGAAGCGTGAATACCATCGAAGGTGTTGATAAGGAGGGAAGTGTTGATGAGAGAGTAAATGGTGTTTAGGAGTAAATGAATAAGTAAAAAAAAATGTGTCGGTAGTCGAGTAACATCACTACGGAAACATAAAAAGTTTAGGGATGAGTAAACACAATGAGGTGAGCTGAGTAGTGGGTTATAGTGAGGTAGTGGTGGATTATGTGTGAAGATAATGTGATTCCAGCGGCTGAGTCACAGAGATGGATATACTACTAAGTTGTGTGATGAAGTGTGCTGAAGGTAAGGGAGTAAATCATAACAACAAGGTTCTTTCTTGGTCTGCCTCAATGTTAATATGAACGGCGAAGAACAGGAAGTTGTGACCGTGTCAAGTATTGTGAAGAAGTCCGCCACGCGCGCGCGCGCACACACACACACACACACACACACACACACACACACGCGCGCGCGCACATACTCACCGCGAAACTGAACGTCATAATGCCCTATCGCTCATAATTAGATAAGTACCTGAGTGTTTATGGATCTCGCCGGGGAACAATGAATCAACAATCAACTGGCCAATAGTCATAGTCATTAATCTCCTGACAATGAACGAGTTGACGGTCGGGATTTTTTCCTAAGATGGCAGGTCAATGGGTAAAGCAAACGCTTAAATTCACTATGGTAATGATATTTTTCAATAAATTAGGCCAAAAAGTGTAAACAAAAAATAAGGGTTAAAGTTGCTAAAAAGTCATGTGACTGCGAAAAGCTCTGTGATTGGTTGTGACGTCACTGGTTGGGGGAGAGCTTCCCAGGAGGCAGCCACCTGTCCAACCTTCTCGGGAGATCGGCTCAGTAAATAAATATTATTCAAAAATTAATTGTGCATTATTGTGCAACGCAGAAATACTATTTAGAATATATAAATATTTCTAAGCACAAACTAATTCAATGGATATTAGCTGCCCATACAACAAATTTCATAGTAAAAACATTCCAAACAATATTGGTATTATTTTGATTTTGGTCATCTGGGGGACCTTAAGATTCTAACTATGGGATTAAGTACTTTCAACAATAATACACATTATCTCTACAGGATTTCTGTCGCAAAACATTTTTCGATCGCATAAGAAAATACAGATCATATTCACATATTCACCTCAGTGTCAGGTCGTTTCTTGCCAACTTTTCTTCTGGAAGGATTCCTTTTCAGGACTCTTCGTCGATGTGAGAGTAGAGAACACTGTAGATCGACCTTAACTTTGGCATATGTACATATGACTAATAAGTATATACAGTACGTCTGCGTGTTGCACTAAAGAGGGATAATTGCTGATTAGCGATTTCTATGTATTTTTTTTTTAGGAAACTTCTGACTGGCCATAAACGATCATGTACTACATAATATGAATACATGTAAATTAAAAGCTTCATACATAACCTGAAATAAACTAACCTAACTGGGAATGGGTATCTAACTTTACAGATGAGGAAGTGAAGCTGGTCAAGTATAATGCTAGTCACGCTGTCGTGTCCATAATAAATGTATGGGACCTTCAAAACCCACGGGATTCACTTCCATTGAAAATATGAAGCTTTTATGCAAAAGGTGGGTGACAGTGAACAAGAAACTCTCATGTGAACATATTAAACTTATAGAAAAATTGATAAATACAGTAAACCTGGTGCAAATACCGTGAACAAGTATGGTGGCCACCACTGTGTCAGGACAAATGACTTCTGCCTCTTGGTGACCACCACTGTGTCAGGACAAATGACTGCTGCCTACTGTTAATCACCATTGTGTCAAGACAAACAAAAAGTTCAGCATCCACTACGACACCACAATCAATGTTCCGGACACAAGTGACATAACAGCCACCATTATCGTTATTACCCGCCACGGCTCAATATCTCGTAAGCTCGTAACCTGCCCAGTAAATTGTTGATTATGGGAAATACATGGGTTGGGGAGGCATGATAGTGGTAAACCTCGGAGGAACACAGTTACACCACCTCAACACTTATTCATTCAAACCTGCCAATCTGCCTAAAAAATAGGACAATTTTATCACCTCTAGTCATTTTATTTTCATACATACCAAGTCTTTATTCATTGCTTTACATTATTATTTTTTCGTGTGTGTGTGTGTGTGTGTGTGTGTGTGTGTGTGTGTGTGTGTGTGTCTGTGTGTGTGTGTGTGTATGTGTGTGTGTTTTGTACATAAAAAATTGCCATTGCAAAACACTTAAATTTTTTCTTCAGTTCAAGATGAAGGTAGAGTATAATAGTGTCAGTGCATCAGACGCGTTATAACACCCACAACCTGATCTCTTGAAGTCTCTTAATCTTCGCAGTGTGTTTGTAAGTTAAATGTATAGTAACTAAACTGAGCGTACGATCAAAGGATGACACTTCTTACCAGACAAATCTCATCCAAAGGTCATATACTCCACTACATGCAGCCATATAAAGTTCTGTTACCCAATATAAAAGCCATTCATCTCTTTATTCTCACTATATAAATATACACACAGACATAAGAGTTTTTAATACCTTAGAATATTTTCTACCGTGTATTTCAACGATTTGCATTAAATTTGATGAAGAGGGACACACTAATTGAATTTTACCCGTACCCAGAGTGTTGATGATCGCCTGGACTTGTTACTGAAGGCCGGGTAAAATATTCCTAACCAATGACTGTATTTTACATGACTATCGATAAACAGGTCAGGGAATTTTCGTGTCCAGCGATGGAGGACAACCAAGAAGTTCACGTCCGGTCTCAGACTCTGAGAAAGGTAAGGGGAGACAATAAAGGTAAGATATGAATGGCTAGAATCTGAATAGAGTAGAAGAGAGGAATTGGATGTAAGGAAGTGAGAAGTAAATTAATAAAAGTAACGTAGAAGTAACTCCTACTCACATGTGTCGGCTGCACGAACTCCTTATTCACCGTGTCCTTCACTGTCCTCACTCTAATCCTATGGTATTTACAAAGTGCGCCATGCTCACTATAAGAACAATTTCTAAGGTATACTGTAAATGTATCATGTTATTATACCTAGCTCCATCATAACAGGAGGCGTTACAGTATATAACCACTCTTTTGCGGCAATTTTCCTGAGTATTGTCATAGTTCTGAGCGCGCCCGGTCATACACACATATACAGGAGAACCAGCATGACAGTCATTACGTATTCGTCAACGGTCTCCAACTGACTAGCAAGCAGCAACTATTCAGCACTTCATAATGTGTGTAGTGCAGCATAGAAAAGCCAAAAGTTCTTCGGACAGGCGTGAAAACAAACATATTGTACAAAGCTAAACAAATAATGTATTGAAAATACTTTTTTTTAACATTCAATGCCCAATAACCTGCCCCTGGGGTCTGTCAGACACATCCTTTGTGACTACTCTTTAATCCTTTTGCGCTACCGCTCACAGGATGAGTATGAGGTGCACAATAAACTACCCGCAGTATGTGGCAAAATTCAAAAGCGGATCCCCGCCATTTTGACCACACACACACACACACACACATACACATATAGATGATCAGGACGGATGAGCCTCTACCTGAGCCCTGACAGAACATTACAGTTGCACTATTCGTCAGGCCGCGGTGAGGAAGTATATGAGAGTCATTTGGGAAGTTATATTTATGTTCCATATAACATATTTATGGTTTGTTCACCTTTCTAATGATTTTTATCTAATGTGTGAGAGTGTGTGTGTGTGTGTGTGTGTGTGTGTGTGTGTGTGTGTGTGTGAATTTTGAATTTGGCCACATACAGCAAATAGTTCATTGCATCCACAGTTTTGCACTCAGTAACTAAGTCAGTTCCCACGTACAGAACTAAACACACAAATGTGCCTGAATGTCCCGCACGCAGGTGTGAATAACAAGTGTGTGGCCAGGTGTATTGTCTCACACTGTTGTACTCACGCAGGTGTGAATAAGTCAACCTGTATGTATAGTAGCGGTCAAAAGAAATCATGTACCCCTTCTACTACCATACCGGCGAACTCGAGGCCTTTGTACCCGACGGGCCACAAGATGGTGGGGGATGTATAGATGGGGGGAGAGCTTGTGGTGACGGACCCGGGTAAGGTAGGAGGGCGCAAGTCAAGGACCACATACGGCATATATAGTGAGAGTATGTGGTCTTTGACTGTACCTGATGTATTTAGGAATATCAACAATAATGCCAAAA
This sequence comes from Homarus americanus, assembly GCF_018991925.1. Taxonomy (NCBI): domain Eukaryota; kingdom Metazoa; phylum Arthropoda; class Malacostraca; order Decapoda; family Nephropidae; genus Homarus; species Homarus americanus. The sequence goes on along the minus strand of NW_024754310.1, from coordinate 3,152 downwards.
TATACACTTAAGCAATTTATATTAAAATATTATACTGAATACTTTTAAAATATAATTTACTTTACTTGGTTCAATAGTTAATTTCATATAACTATCCTCATTATCGTGTATGGTTCTTGACTTGTCCACGGAAACTGGCACAAACCAATCCGGCGAAAACAATACTTTAGTCTGAGCGATACCCTCCGAGAGAGATGACTCGGGGACAAAAAACAGACAGAAAAAGAGACTTGACAAAGTAACAGTGTGGCGCCGCCCAATTGCACCATACTTGTTCACGGTATTTGCACCAGGTTTATTGTATTTATCAATTTTTCTATAAGTTTAATATGTTCACATGAGAGTTTCTTGTTCACTGTCACCCACCTTTTGCATAAAAGCTTCATATTTACAATGGAAGTGAATCCCGTGGGTTTTGAAGGTCCCATACATTTATTATGGACACGACAGCGTGATTAGCATTATACTCGACCAGCTTCACTTCCTCATCTGTAAAGTTAGATGCCCATTCCCAGTTAGGTTAGTTTATTTCAGGTTATGTATGAAGCTTTTAATTTACATGTATTCATATTATGTAGTATATGATCGTTTATGGCCAGTCAGAAGTTTCCTAAAAAAAAAATACATAGAAATCGCTAATCAGCAATTATCCCTCTTTAGTGCAACACGCAGACGTACTGTATATACTTATTAGTCATATGTACATATGCCAAAGTTAAGGTCGATCTACAGTGTTCTCTACTCTCACATCGACGAAGAGTCCTGAAAAGGAATCCTTCCAGAAGAAAAGTTGGCAAGAAACGACCTGACACTGAGGTGAATATGTGGATCTTTCTACCGCAGTGTCTGCATCGGCGGTGGACAGCAAATTGTGAAGGAAACATTTTCAAGAAGAGCACTGCTGCACCAGACGAGAAATAACATATTTTTCTTGTGTTGCGACAGCTACAAGAATGTTTTAAGTGCGAGTGTAAAATGCGAACGGATGGAAACTTTTATGAGGTAAAGATTTCAGCCTTTAGAAACACCAGAATCTTACCAGATTTTTTAGCGTCATCGGTGAAGGCGACAGCAGCCCCCTGGAGGTGAGCTTTATGAAGCGACAATATTGAGGAAGAAGTGTTGATGGTGGAGGAGGAAGAATGTTGAGAATGGCTACCGGTGTGCTCCACCACGGCTACCGGTGTGCTCCACCACGGCTACCGGTGTGCTCCACCACGGCTACCGGTGTGCTCCACCACGGCTACCGGTGTTCTCCACCACGGCTACCGGTGTGCTCCACCACGGTACCGGTGTGCTCCACCACGGCTTGCGGTGTGCTCCACCATGGTACCGGTGTGCTCCACCACGGCTTCCGGTGTGCTCCACCACGGCTACCGGTGTTCTCCACCACGGCTACCGGTGTGCTCCACCACGGCTATCGGTGTGCTCCACCACAGCTACCACGGTACCGGTGTGCTCCACCACGGCTTCCGGTGTGCTCCACCACGGCTTCCGGTGTGCTCCACCACGGCTTCCGGTGTGCTCCACCACGGCTTCCGGTGTGCTCCACCACGGCTACCGGTGTGCTCCACCACGGCTAGCGGTGTTCTCCACCACGGCTAGCGGTGTGCTCCACCACGGTACCGGTGTGCTCCACCACGGTACCGGTGTGCTCCACCACGGTACCGGTGTGCTCCACCACGGTACCGGTGTGCTCCACCACGGTACCGGTGTGCTCCACCACGGTACCGGTGTGCTCCACCACGGCTACCGGTGTGCTCCACCACAGCTACCTATGTACGCCACCAGTCACGTGTGGTATCGACCACAGCCGCAAAACACAAAGATAAGTAAACATAATACTGTCACCAGGAAGATGGTGGTGAGAACAGGATGGAGTTCCAGTAAGTGAATTAAGAAATAAAATAATTTAATTTCGAATTATCATATTATATTTTAGAATTATTGAACCTGTTTTTTATTAAATGCTTTCAGAGCACTTACAAATATCATATTTTTTTCTTTTGGAGTTTCATATTTACTGTATGGTTTATTTGTGTGTTCAGAAGTTTAATGACAGTGGAAAATTTTGTGTGAACATAAAGTAGGTTATAATCAGTAATGAAGGTCCGGCACCAGAGTATAATTCACTGTGTTCATTACCTCACTGAGTATATTAAGTAAGATAAGGCCCAAAAGCCGTAATTTCATATATTTTTTTTAATATGTGTGCTTCAAGAGGTATGTATTCTCTGTTAACTATTACGGAAGCTTGCTATAATATATCGTTATCTGTTATGATTGTGTCAAAAATAACGTTTATCTAACTTCATTCTTATCTTAAGTTGTGAACATTGACATATGGTTTGATATTTCGTTTTCTAAATGCTTCAAATTGTCTTTATATTAACTGAAGAGCAACACTACTGTACATTATCAAGTGCTATAAAATTGTATACACTAACGTAAGTAATTTATGATGATTACCAAAAACTTAATTCAAGAATGCAAGAAAAATATGACTGTTTGTCGGAAAATTTAAACCTTGAGTTAAAGTGAAAGTTCGCCCCATAGGCATGACTGCCCGTTACAGACAGTGTGGATACAGCACACTGTATACTAAGCCTTCGGTACATAAGGAGGCAGCATGGCCGGAACTGCACTCTGCAGCTTTTACTTCCCCAAGTTGTAAACTTTGGTACCCACTTACAGTTGAGTAAACTGGAAGCGCCAGGAAATCGAACCAAGAAACCTCCGGTACAGGAGGTGAGCGTTGTATCCATTTGACCGCCGCGCTCATAGTCTTGAGTAACATCCTAATTATCTTTTCGTATAATTAAAACTTTGTGTGTGATGGATAATTAGGGTTAAGAATAACAGAATATTACCCTAGTTTACAGTGAGCAACTCTCACACAGGCTGCTGCTTCACTGTGTAATTAAGCCTCCGTAATCAACCACAAGCATTTATGAGTTAAGTTCACTCTCTCCTACGCTTAACTAAACGACACACTTCGTCAAGCAGTTAGCTGCTCTCTGGGGGACGGCTGGTGACCTCGCTCCGGCAGCTCCTGGTTAAAATGTTTCACTACCTTGACTACCTAACACATTACTTGAGGCCAAGATCATCCTCATTGTTTTTTTTTCTTTTGTTTTACATTATGGAGGGAC
>NW_024754309.1:0-10247 GCF_018991925.1 Homarus americanus | reverse complement strand
CACACCCCTGGTCATGGCACTGAAGGGGTGCCTGGCTCTCAAACCCCGGGTCATGGTGCTGGAGGGGTGCCCGGCCCTCATACCCCGGGCCATGGTGCTGGAGGGGTGTCAGGCCCTGACACATCCGGGTCATGACACTGAAGGGGTGCCCGGCCCTCACACCCCAGGCCATGGTGCTGGAGGGGTGCCCGGCCCTCACACCACGGGTCATGTCACTGAAAGGGTGCCCGGCCTTCACACCCTGATTCTGGCATTGGAATCGAGCCTGGGCCCTAACACCCCTGGGTCATGGTGCTGAAGGGGTGCCCAGCCCTCACACCTGATTCATTCTACTGAAGGGGTGCCTGACCTCACACCCTGGGGTCATGTGAAGGGGTACCTGGCCCTCACACCCGGCCAAGTGTCACTGAAGGTGCACGGCTGGCGACACCCTGGCCATGGACTCCAAGCGTGCCTGGCCCTCAAGCACCTGTGGGTCATGCGGGGTAGAAGCGGTTCCCGGCCCTCACATCCCGGGTCATGGTGCTGATGGGGTGCCCGGCCCTCACACCCTGATTCTTGGCACTGAAATCGAGCCCGGCCCTAACACCCTGGGTCATGGTGCTGAAGGGGTGCCCAGCCCTCACACTCCGATTCATTTCACTGAAGGGGTGCCCGACCCTCACACCTCAAGTCATGTGAAGGGGTACCCGGCCCTCACACCCCGGTTTGCAGCACTCTAGGGGTGCCCGGCCCTCACACCCCGTTTCATGGCACTGAAAGGGTGCCCGGCCCTCACACCCCGGGTCATGGCACTGAAGGGGTGCTTTGTCCTCACACCCCGTGGCATGGTGCTGAAGGGGTGCGAGGCCCTTACACCCCGGGTCATGTGAAAGGGTGCCCGGCCCTCACACCCCGGTTCATAACACTGTAGGGATGCCCTGCCCCCACACCCCGTTTCATGTCACTGAAGGGGTGCCCGGCCCTAAAACCCCGGTTCATGTCACATATGGGGTGCCAGGCCCTCACACTCCGGGTCATGGTGCTGGAGGGGTGCCCAGCCCTGACACCCCGGGTCTTGTGAAGGGGTGCCCTACCCTCACACCCTGGTTCAAAGCAATGTATGGGTGCCCGGCACTCACACCCCGTTTCATGGCACTTAAGGGGTGCCCGGCCCACACACCCCGGGTCATGGCACTGATGAGGTGCCCGGCCCACACACCCCTGTCCATGGCACTGTAGCTTTGCCCGGCCCTCACACCCCTGGTCATGGCACTGAAGGGGTGCCTGGCCCTCATACCCCGGGCCATGGTGCTGGAGGGGTGTCAGGCCCTGACACATCCGGGTCATGACACTGAAGGGGTGCCCGGCCCTCACACCCCAGGCCATGGTGCTGGAGGGGTGCCCGGCCCTCACACCCCGGGTCATGTCACTGAAAGGGTGCCCGGCCCTCACACTCCGGGGCATGGTGCTGGAGGGGTGCCCGGACATCACACCCCGATTCATAACACTGTAGGGGTGCCCTGCCCCCACACCCCGTTTCATGCCAGTGAAGGGGTGCCCGGCCCTCATACCCCGGGTCATATGGTGCTGGAGGTGCCTGGCCCTCATACTCCAGGGTCATGTCACTGAAGGTGCCCGGCCCTCACACCCCTGAGTCTGCAGGATACACTGAAGGGGTACTGGCCCTCACCCTGGCCGCGGCACTGAGCGGTGCCCGGCCTCACACCCCGGGTCATAGCCACTGAAGGGGCAAGTGCCCTCCTCACACCCTGATTCCGTGACACTGAAGGGGTGCCCGGCCCTCACACCCCGATTCGTGACACTGAAGGGGTGCCCGGCCCTCACACCCCGGGTCATGGTGCTGAAGGGGTGCCTGGCCCTCACACCCCGGGTCATGGTGTTGGAGGGGTGCCCGGCCTTCACATCCCATGTCATGTCACAAAAGGGGTACCCGGCCCTCACACCCCGGGTCATGTCACTGAAGGGGTGCACGGCCATGACACCCCTGGTCATGGACCTAAAGCGGTGCCCGGCCCTCACACCCCGGGTCATGGAGTTAAAGCGGTCCCCGGTCCTCACACCCTTGGTCATGTCACTGAAGGGGTGCCCAGCCCTCACACCCAGGGTCATGGCACTGAAGGGGAGCCCGGCCCCCACACCCCGGGTAATGGTGCTGAAGGGGTGCCCGGCCCTCACACCCCGGGTCATGTCACTAAAGTGGTGCCCGGCCCTCACTCCCCGGGTCATGTCACTGAAGTGGTGCCCAGCCCTCACACCCCGGGTCATGGCACTGATGAGGTACCCGGCCCTCACACCCCTGGCCATGGCATTGAAGGTTTGCCGGGCCCTCAAACCCCTGGTCATGTACCTAAAGTGCCCGGCCCTCACACCCCGGGTCATAGCACTGAAGGGGTGCCCAGCCCTCACACCCAGGGTCATGGCACTGAAGGGGAGCCCGGCCCTCACACCCCGGGTCATGGTGCTGAAGGGGTGCCCGGCCCTCACACCCCGGGTCATGTCACTAAAGCGGTGCCCGGCCCTCACACCCCGGATCATGTCACTGAAGGGTGCACGGCTCACACCCCTGATTCGTGACACTGAGGGTGCCTGCCTCACACTGGTCACAGAATCGGGGTGCCTCACCCCGGGTCATGGTGTTGAGGGGGTGCCGGGTTCACACCCTGATTTGTGACACTGAAGGGTGTCACCCTTTGAGCTGAACTGATAAAGTCGGCCCTCACACCCCTGGCTCATGGAAAGGATGGGTGCTCTTGGCCCCTCACACCCCGGGTCATGGTGGCTAGAGGGGTGCCTGGCCTTTCATCCTAGTGTCAAACATGCAAGGCACTCAGCCTCACACCCTGGGTCATGTCACTGAAGGTGCACACAGTGACACTCCCTGGTCATGGACCTGGGGCAGCCTGGCCTCACACCACAGTGGGTCATAATAGCGGTTCTCGGCCTCACATCCTGGCTGAGTTGATAAAGCCTGGCCCTTCACACCCCTGATTCAGATTAAAAACTTGAGCCTCCATTAGAATTCTGCATGGTGTTGAAGGGTGCCCAGCCTCACACTCGGCCTCACACCCCGGGTCATGTCACTGGGTGCCCGCCCTCACCCCCGGTCGTGGTGATGAGGTGCCCGGCCCTCACACCCCTGCCATGGCACTGAGGTGCCCGGCCCTCCACCCGGGTCATGTCACTAAAGGGTGCCCGCCTCACACCCCGGGTCATGTCACTGAAGGGGTGCCTGGCCCCACAACCCGGGTCATGTGAAGGGGTGCCGGCCCTCACACCCCGGGTCATAGCACTGATGAGGTGCCCGGTCTTCACACCCCTGGCCATGAACTGAAGGTTTGCCCGCCCTCACACCCCTGGTCATGTACCTAACGTGCTGCCCGACTACACCCCGATTCAAGCACTGAAAGGGTGCTCCAGCCTCACACCCTGGCCACAGGCTGGAGGGGTGCCCGGCCCTCACACCCCGGGTCATGTCACTGAAAGGTGCCCGGCCCTCACACCCTGGGTCATGTCACTGAAAGGGCGTCCAGCTCTCATAGTCCGGTCATGGCACAGTAGGGTGCCCGGCCCTAACACCCCGGTTCATGTCACTTGGGGTGCCCGCCTCACACCCCGGCCATGGTGCTGAGGTGCCCAGCCCGACACCCCTGGGTCATGTGAAGGGGTGCCTGGCCTCACACCGTTGTTCAAAGCACTGTATGGGTGCCCGGCACTCACATCCTGTTTCATGGCACTTAAGGGGTGCCTGGCCTCACACCCAGGTTCATGACACTGAAAGGGTGCCCGGCCTCAAACCCCGGGTCATGTCACTAAAAGGTGCCCGGCCCCCACACTCCGGGTCATGGCACTGAAGGGGTGCTCTTCACACCCCAGGTCATGGTGTGCGAGGGTGCCCAGCCCGACAACCCGGGTCATGTTTTGGTGCCTGGCCCTCACACCCAGGTTCATGACACTGAAAGGCCCGGCCCTCACACCCCGGGTCATGTCACTGAAAGGGTGTCCGGCCCTCACACCCCGGGTCATATCACTGAAGGGGTGCCCAGCCTCACACCCGGGTCATGGCACTGAAGGGGTGCCCGGCCCTCACAACCTGGGTCATGGTGCTAAGGGGTGCCCGCCCCTCACACCCCGAGTCATGTCACTGAAAGGGTGCCCGGCCTTCACACCCCGGGTCATGACACTGAAGGGGTGCCCAGCTCTCACACTCAGGGTCATGGCACTGAAGGGGTGCCTGGCTCACACCTCGGGTCATGGTGCTGGAGGTGCCCAGCCCTGACAACCCGGGTCATGTTTGGGGTGCCCGCCCTCACACCCAGGTTCATGACACTGAAAGCGTGCCCGGCCCTCACACCCCTGGTCATGTCACTGAAAGGGTGTCCGGCCCTCACACCCCGGGTCATATCACTGAAGGGGTGCCCAGCTCTCACACCTGGCCATGGCACTGAAGGGGTGCCCGGCCTCACAACCCGGGTCATGGTGCTGAAAGGTCCTGCCCTCACACGCCTGAGTCATGTCACTGAAAGGGTGACCGCCCTCACACCCCGGGTCATGACACTGAAGGGGTGCCCAGCTCACACTCAGGGTCATGGCACTGAAGGGGTGCCTGGCCCCACACCCTGCTTTCATGTCACTGAAGGTGCCTGGCCCTAAACCCCGGTTCATGTCACAGGGTTCCTGGCCCTCACACCCCAGGTCATGGTGCTGAAGGGGTGCCCGGCCGTCCACCCTCGAGTCATGTGAAGGTGTGCCTGACCACACCCTGGTTCACAGCACTGTATGGGTGCCCGGCACTCACACCACCGTTTCATGGCACTTATAGGGTGCCCGGCCCTCACACCCAGGTTCATGACTCTGAAAGGGTGCCCAGCCCTCACACCCCTGTTCATGTTACATGAAGGTGCCCGGCCCTCACACCCCGGGACATGTCACTGAAAGGGTGCCCGGCCCTCACACCCCGGTTCATAGCACTGAAGGGGTGCCCGGCCGTCATACCCCGGGTCATGGTGGTGGAGGGGTGCCCGGCCCTCACACCCCGAATCATGGCACTGAAATCGAGCCCGGCCCTCACAACCCGGGTCATAGTGCTGAAGGGGTGCCCGGCCCTCACACCCCGATTCATGGCACTGAAGGGGTTGCCCGGCCCTCACACCCCGGGTCATTTGAAGGGGTGCTCGGCCCTCACACCCCGGTTCACAGCACTGTAGGGGTGTCCGGCCCTCACACCCTGATTCATGGCACTGAAAGGGTGCCCGGCCCTCACACCCCGGTTCATATCACTGTAGGGGTGCCCTGCCCCCACACCCCGTTTCATGTTTTTAGGTGCCGGCCCTCACACCCAGGTTCATGACACTGAAAGGGTGCCCACGGCCCCTCACACCCCGGTTCATAGCACTGAAGGGGTGCCCGGCCGTCATACCCGGGTCATGGTGGTGGAGGGTGCCAGCCCTCACACCCGAATCATGGCACTGAAATCAGCCCGGCCCCTCACAACCCGGGTCATAGTGCTGAAGGGGTGCCCGGCCCTCACCCGATTCATGGCACTGAAGGGGTTGCCGGCCCTCACACCGGGTCATGTGAAGGGGTGCCCGACCCTCACACCCTGGTTCAAAGCAATGTATGGGTGCCCGGCACTCACACCACCGTTTCATGGCACTTATAGGGTGCCCGGCCCTCACACCCAGGTTCATGACTCTGAAAGGGTGCCCAGCCCTCACACCCCTGTTCATGTCACTGAAGGGGTGCCCAGCCCTCACACCCCGAGTCATGGCACTGAAGGGGAGCCAGGCCCTCACACCCCGTTTCATGGCTCTGAAGGGGTACCCGGCCCTCACACCCTGGGTCATGGTGCTGAAGGGGTGCCCGGCTCTCACACCATGGGTCATGTCACAAAAGGGGTGCCCGGCCCTTACACCCCGGGTCATGTCACTGAAGGGGTGCCCGGCCCTCACACTCCGGGTCATGGCACTGATGAGGTGCCCGGCCCTCACATCCCTGGCCATGGCACTGGAAGGGTGCCCGGCTCTCACACCCTGGGCCATGGTGCTAGAGGGGTGTCAGGCCATGACACACCCGGATCATTACACTGAAGGGGTGCCCGGCCCTCACACCCCAGGCCATGGTGCTGGAGGGGTGCCCGGCCCTCACACCCCGGGTCATGTCACTGAAAGGGTGTCCGGCCCTCACACCCGGGGTCATATCACTGAAGGGGTGCCCAGCTCTCACACTCCGGGTCATGGCACTGAAGGGGTGCCTGGCCCTCACACCCCGGGTCATGGTGCTGAAGGGGTGCCCGGCCCTCACACCCCGTTTCGTAACACTGTAGGGATGCCCTGCCCCCACACCCCGTTTCATGTCACTGATAGGGTGCCCGGCCCTCACATACCGGGTCAGGTCACTGAAGGGGTGCCCGGCACTCACCCCCCGGGTCATGGCAGTGATAAGGTGCCCGGCCCTCACACCCCATGCCATGGCACTGAAGGGGTGCCCGGCCCTCACACCCCGAGTCATGTCACTAAAGGGTTGCCCGGCCCTCACACCCCGGGTCATGTCACTGAAGGGGTGCCCGGCCCTCACACCCAGGTCATTGCACTGAAGGGGTGCCTGGCCCTCCACCCGGGTCCTGAATTGCTGAAGGGGTGCCCAGCCCCTGACTCGGTCATGGAAGGGGTGCCCTGACCCTCACACGCTGGTCCAATGCACTGTATGGGTGCCCGTCACTCACCCACCGTTTCATGCAGCACTTATGGGGTGCCCGGCCCTCACACCCGGGTCTTGTCACTGAACGGGTGTCCAGCTCTCACAGTCCGGTCATGGCACTGAAGGGTGCCTGGCCTCACACCCCGGGTCATGGTGCTGAAGGTGCCTGGCCCTTAAAACCCGGGTCATGAAGGGGTGCCCGGCCTCACACCCCGGGTCATAGCACTGATGGGGTGCCCGGACCTCTCACCCCCCATGGCACTGAAGGTTGCCCGGCCCTCACACCCCTGTTCATACCTAACGTGGTGCCCGGCCCTCACACCCCGATTCATGGCACTGAAATGGTGCCCGGCCCCACACCCCGACCCATGGTGTTGAGGTGCCCGGCCCTCACACCCCGGTCATGTCACTGAAAGGGTGCCCGGCCCCTACACCCCCGGGTCATATGACTGAAAGGGTGCCCGGCCTCACACTCCGGGTCATGGCACTGAAGGGATGCCCACCCTCAACCCAGGTCGGTGCTGAAGGGTGCCTGGCACACCCCGGGTCAGGAAACGGTGCCTGGCCCTCACACCCTGTCTATACACTGTAGGGGTGTTCTGCCCCACACCCCAGCCGAGGTTCACTAAGGGTGCCCGGCCCAAACCCGGTTCATGCTCACTTATGGGGGTGCCTGGCCCTTGCACCCGGGTCATGGTGCTGGAGGGTGCTTCCAGCCCCACACCTGGGTTTCAAGTGGGTGCCTGACACTCACTCCTGGTTTCCAGCACTGTTTGGGTGCCTGCACTCACACCACTGCTTCATGGCACTTTAGGCGTGCCCGGCCCCCCACACCCAGGTTCATGACTCTGAAAGGGTGCCCAGCCCTACACTCCCTGTTCATGTCACTGAAGGGGTGCCCGGCCCTCACACCGGGTCATGGCACTGAAGGGGGAGCCGTACCACACCCCTGCCTCTATGGCTCTAAGGGGTGCCTGGCCCTCACACCCTGGGTCATTGTGCTGAAGGGGTGCCCGCCTCACACCCCGGGGTCATGTTGCTGTGGCAGCACTCTGGCCGTCACACCCCTCGGGTCATGTCACTTAGCCTGGCCCTCACCCCCGGGTCGTGGCACGAGGGCCTGCCTGGCACCCTGCAAGGCGCCATGGCACTGGGCTCGGCCCTCACACCCCGGGTCATGCTCACTAAAGGTGCCTGGCCCCACACCCCGGCAAGTCACTGAAGGTGCCTGGCCCACACTCCGGGTCATGGCACGATGAGGTGCCCTGGCCTCACATCCATGGCCATGGCACTGGAAGGTGCCCGCTCACACCCCTGGGCCATGCTGGAGGGTGTCAGGCCATGACACACCTGGACATTACACTGAAGGGGTGCCCGGCCTCACACCCAGGCCATGGTGCTGGAGGGGCACCTGGCCCTCACACTCCTGGGTCATGTCACTGAAAGGGTGTCCGGCCCACACCCTGCTCTGTAACTCTGTAGGATGCCCTGCCCTGCACCCTGCTCTCATGTCACTGATAGGGTGCCTGGCCTCACACCCCGGGTTAGGTCACGGAAGGGGTGCCCGGCACCTCATCCCCCTGGTCATGGCACTGATGAGGTGCCCGGCCTCACATCCTGGCCATGGCACTTGAAGGGTGCCTGCTCACACCCTAGCTTATGGTGTTGGAGAGGTGTCAGGCCATGACACACCCGGATCATTACACTTGAAGGTGCCCAGCTCACACTCCGGGTCATGGCACTGAAGGGGTGCCTGGCCCTCACACCCTGGGTCATGGTGCTGAAGGTGCACGGCCCTCACACCCTGCTTCTCTGTAACAATGTAGGGAAGCCCTGCCCCCACCTCCTGTTTCCCATGTCATTGATTAAAAGCTCCGGCCTCACCCCTGGTCATAGCCACCAGGCAAGTGCCTGGCCCTTGGCACCCTGGACATGCGTCACTGGAAGGGGTGCCCGCCCTCACACCCTGGGTCATGGCACTGAAGGGGTGCCTGGCTCACCTCGGGTCTGAAAGGAAGGTGCCTGGCCTCACCCCGGGTCATGTCACTTGAAGGTGCCCCTGGCCCTCACACCCCTGGTCATGTCACTGAAGGGTGCCTGTCCTCACACTCCTGGTCATGGCACTGATGAGGTGCCCAGCCTCACACTGTGGCCATGGCACTGAAGGTTTGCCCTGCCTCACACCCTAGTCATGCATTTAAAGTGGTTCCCCTTACTCTCAGCCACCTTTATTCATGGCAGTGAAAGGGTGCCTGGCCCCCTCACAGCCCGGGCTATGAAAGTTGAGGGGTTTCAGGCCCTGACACACCTGTCATGACACTGAAGGTAAAAGTTCGCCCTCACACCCCAGGCTATAATGCTGAGGGTTGTTCGCTCACACCCCGTCATGGCACTGATGGAGGTGCCTGCCTCACACCCCCTGGCCATGGCACTGAAGGTTTGCCAGGCCTTCACACCCTGGTCATGCGGCTCCAAAGTGGTGCCTGTCCTCACTTCCGTTTCATGGCAGGCTGGAAGGGTGCCACGCCCTCCCACCTCAGGCCATGGTACTGGAGGGTGCACTGCCTCACACCTGGGTCATGTCACTGAAAGGTGTCCCGGCTCACACCCCTGGCCATATCACTGAAGGGTGCCCACCACCTGGGTCATTCACTGGGGTGCTCTGGCACCTCACACCCCGGGTCATGGCACTGATAAGGTGCCTGCCTTGCACTCTTGCCATGGCACTGGAAGGGGTGCCCGGCTCACACCCCGGGTCATGTCACTAAAGGTGCCCAGCCTCACTTCCGTTTCATGGCACTGGAAGGGTGCTCCGCCTCACACACACACCGGCCCTGGTGCTGAGGGGTTCGGCCCCTGACACACCTGGTCATGACACTGAAGGTGCCCACATCTGCCACACCCCCAGGGGCCATGGTGCTGGAGGGTGCCCTGCGCCGCATGCACCCCGGGGTCATGTCACTGAAAGGGGTGTCTGGGTCTTGACACACCGGGTCATGCACATTGTTGGAGTTCCCAGCCTCACACCCCGGGTCATGGCAGGCAGCCCGGCCGTCACACCCCTTGGCTATGGTGACTTGAAGGTGTGCCCGGCCTCACACCCATGGTCGCAGACCTTAAACGGTGCCCGGCCTCACACCCTGGCCATAGTGACCAGAGGTGCCCGACCCTCATGGCTCCCTGGTCATGGTGCTGGAGGGGTCCCCGGCCCTCATGAATTTGGCTGATTCAGTGACACTGAAATCGGAGCCTGGCCTCACACTCCAGGTCATGGTGGCTAAGGTGCCTGGCCTGTCAGCACCCTGAGTCATGTGCATGCATGCCTGGCCCTCACACCCTGGTTTACAGCATCAAAGGGGTGCCTGGCCCTCACACCTGCTTCATGGCACCTGGTGAGGTGCCCACCACACCCCAGGCCATGGCACTGAAGGTTTGCCTGGCCCTCAAACTCCTGGGTCATGTACCTAGCGGGAAATGGGGCTTCACTCCCTGGACCATGGCAATGGAAGGGGGTGCCTGCCCCTCACACCCCTGGCCATGGTGCTGGA
>NW_024754308.1:12500-25494 GCF_018991925.1 Homarus americanus | reverse complement strand
AAGTGAAAATAAGGGTAAAATTATCGTTTCGGTCATCCAGCGATTTTTAGGATTTTAAGTTTTGGAATCAGTAGTGCTTACCTTAATTAGACTCAGAAGACTTGGAGTTGGGGTCCTCAGGGTCGTCATCCACAGGTCGTACTGGCTGCTGTTTGTCAGTTTTATAGCTACAGGGTTGGTTACAGTCCGTGCAAGTAACCTCAGTTGGCAAAACACCGTGTTCATAGAGAAATTTCGACGCCTCACCATCCTTACTGTAATATTCATTGTGAAATCTTGCGATGGCTTGGAAGGAATCAACATTGATGATGATGATAATGAAGTAAAGTGGCAAATGACTTAGCCCTGGGAGAGGAGAGGAGAGGAGAGGAGAGAAAGACAGAAGGAAAGCAAAGAAACGGGAAGTAAAGTAGTAGGGGTTGATAGCAGGTGGGCTGTCCACCTAGCTGAGACGAGTTGATATGTTGGGGTGGTGGCCACACACAGCAGACGCCTGCCTGCTCAAGGGAGGCAGGGGGCGTGGAGCTAAGTTAGCTAGGCATTCATTATTGTAATGGGTGTTAATTTATGTTTGTTAGATGGTGGTGTTATTTGTTCACATATATGTGTAAAGTGGGTCTTGTTCTATGTCAGCATGGAGGCTCTTGGGCCACCAGCTGTGTGTTTTTGTAGTTACTTCTTTTAACTGGGAGAATATTGGGTCCTCCAACTCTTCAAGTTTGCTCCAGATTCGCTGAGCTTGGCTGTGTGTACGTGTGTTCAGTGGTTCGATATTGTATAATATTAACATGGCTGAGCCAGTTGAGAACCTGAGCTCTCTTTTAAGCACCTGATATATACTATGCTGACGTCATCAGCATAAGCTATGTATTCTCCGTGTGAAGGAGGTGGCATGTCAGCCGTGTATATTGTATAGTGTTGACGAGAGGTTACTTCCCTGCGGTACCCCGCTGTATAACTTGATGCTTGGTCCTATGTGGTTACCAATGATAATTTTAACCTCTCTGTTGTCAAGGAAGTTACAAAGAAAGGAAATAAAGTTGTTGGGAAGTTCTTGGGTGGCAATTTTGTATTTGAGCCCTAAGTGCCAGACCTTGTCGAATGCTTTTGCTACGTCCCTTAATACTGCGTTACATTGATCTCTGTTGTGCATTGCGTTTGCTATGTTTTCGTAAATTAGGGCTAAGGCTGTATGGGTTCCTCTGTGTTTTCTAAATCCGTGCTGTCTGGGGTTGTATTTTTCTTCAAGTTCGAGGTGTATTCTCAGTCGGTGGTTAATGATCTTTTCCAGAACTTTTCCCGGTGTTTCTAGAAGAGAAATTGGTCTGTAATTTGATACTTGTGTGGGGGATTTACCTTGATTTGGTACAAGTCTGATGTTTGCTGTTTTAAATTTCCTTGGGAAGTAACCAGAGGCAAGTGATGCATTAAAAATGTTTCTGAGTTGGAGTAACATGTTGATTGGTAGATGCTGGGGTATGGGTTTGTTTATTTTACTGATGCCCGGGGCCTTGTTTATTGTTTTGTGTATTTCCTCTGCGTTGATTGGTTTGATCAGTGTGGTAAAATCGTCGAGAGTGTTTATGTCTATGTTAGGACTTGGTCGCCAGTTGTGGGTTCTTGTTCATTGGGTTCAGTTAATTTGATTTGGTTGCTTTTTAGAATGTAGTTTGATTCGTTGCTGGAGATTCCCATTAGGTGTTTAATTTTCCGCGAGAATTCTTAGTGCCATTGCACAAAGGAGACATTTTGGCAATAAATTCAAATTCAAGGGGGTCGCAGCGTGGGGGGGTTGGCCTATACCGAGCTGTGATTGGTTGATCCAATATCATACCCGCCAATTAACGTGTGAGATTCTTCCAAAGAACAACTGAGCATGTGTCAGACTCTAGCGCATGCATAACGCAGCATACTAACCAACACACAAGCACACAGGAACTCTCTGGAATGGTGATAATATCAACAAGAACTTAGAAAGAACACGATGATTTTCCAAAAATTCATTGCGATTTTCTCCTATGTCATAGAATTGCCTAAACTACTGATTCCAAAACTTAAAATCCTAAAAATCGCTGGATGAGCAAAACAATGATAACACCAAAATAAGTGATCTCGTTTAAGTGATAATTAATGTTCTCGGTAAGTGACAATTAGCAATCTCGTATAAGTGATAATTAATAATCTTGCCAAAGAAATAATTTGTGAATTCGATGAAGTGAAAATTTTGATTTTCCTTACCATATGTGATAATATGTGGTCTTGGTTAAATGAAAATTAGTGTTCTCAGATAATTGAAAGTAAGTGATCGCGGTTAAGCGAAAATAAGTGATCTCAGTTAAATGATAATTTATGACCTCGGGATGTTGCCACCAGCAAGACCACCAGTGAGTATTGTTACGAACCACGCCACCAATTGTCATGATCTACCTACCCGGCACTACGAACCACGCCATCTATTGTCCTGATCTACCTACCCAGCACCACGAGCAACGCCATCTAGGGACGAAACCCGATTATGACTACTCTTAGTTACCAGTCCGGGGTTTCCCTTCTCCATATCCTGGTTGTTGCGTCACCTCCTCCAAGTCTTCTTCATAAGCTCCAGTTCGCTGAGAGTTCAGTTCACTCTGGGAAGTGACCGCAGGATCACCTATCCTGGAAACCTACGGCACAGTGACTACCTACCGTCTTCTACAATACTCATTTCTCGTCAACCATCTCAGCTCCATAGTATTTGTAATCTTATATTTTCCCCCCTCCTTGCTTCAGAGCTATTGTATGTTGTATAAATATATCTCTGTTAATGTTTTAGAGTTAAGTATAGTTAGGGTAAATTATAAAACCATTAGGGCCCATAGTGCTGTACCACACAATGGCTTCGCATCCTTTGTCTACCCTTTTATAGTCCGATTGTCTTTGTTTTGTTTTTTTGTTGCCTGTTGGGATCTGGGTAGACTTTTAACTATATTCTAAATCCCCAACTCGTAACAAATGGCGACCGTGACAGGACCCGACCTTAAGTACCATATTCCTTCCTCCCTTGTTACTCCTTGTTAATTATTCCTCCCAGTCACTTCTGTTCACAATTGCTTTACGGTGGTTTAAAGTTTCCTTCATATGTGTGTGCATATATTGGTATTATCGTACTATACGATGACAGACGTAGGATATTAGGTTCCAAAGTCATCATAAAACACCTGTTACCGCTTGATGCGTGTAGTAAGTCTTATCGAGTGTAGGGAAAATCGGATCTATTTGTACGTACCCTCACTCCAAGGCAAAACATTTCCGCAAATCACTGTTGCAGGTGAAGTGATATCTTGGGACGCCCCGCTCTACCAGGACCCCATAATTATAAAGCCTCAATTATTGTTCTTCTCATTATCTCATTCGGGGTCAATAATCAAGTAACTCAAGGGTTGTTTATCCGGATCTTTATATTAATGCCGTAATACGCCCTTCCTGTTTACTCAAGGGTTGTTAATCCGGATCCTTATATAAATGCCGTAATACGCCCTTCCTGTTTCAAGTATCTAAGGGTTGTTAATCCGGATCTTTATATTAATGCCGTAATACGCCATTCCTGCTTACTCAAGGGTTGTTAATCCGGATCTTTATATAAATGCCGTAATACGCCCTTCCTCTTTCAAGTCTCTTATCCTTATTTAAGGATCTTATCAGAAGAACAATATTCATAAGTGTAATTTCCATAGGTATAACTTGGTTAGTTTCCGGGACTTTCTGGTTATCCACTGCCGTGATATTTTCTAGGGTAATCCACTTATCTTATCTTTTGACCATTAGTTAATTTATCCTAGTTTTCTTAACAATGGCCACCTCAGATTTTGATCTTCAGGATTTTATTGAAAATCCTTCCGTAGCTAAATTACGTGTTAATATCCTGAAGAAAGAATGGAAAGAAATAGCCAACTATTACAATATCCCATTTTCACAGCAACTGACTAAGGAAATGTTAAAAAATCAAGTAATTGAAATGTTGGTTCAACAAGAAGTTTTAAAAGAATCCGCTGTTGACCGATTAACGCCCATGTCCAAGAAACTTCAACCACTATCCACCACCCCTCCTCACTCAGAAGTTGCCTCAGGTCTGGCTAGCCCTCAAGAAAAGCACAAAGAGTAGACGCCTTAGAACTAGAACGAGCTAGGTTCGAGTTCCAAATCAAAATGAAAGAACTCGTGTTGGAACAGGCCAAGTTGGAGCAGGAGGAAAAGTTGGAACAGGCCAAGTTGGAGTACAAGTTGGAGCATGAGGAAAAGTTGGAACAGGCCAAGTTGGAACAGGTCAAGTTGGAGCAAGAGGGAATGTCGGAACAGGCCAAGTTGGAGCATGAGGGAAGGTCGGAACAGGCCAAGTTGGAACATGAGGAAAGGTTGGAACAGGCCAAGTTGGAGCAGGAGGTTAGACTGAAAGAACTACAGGTGAGAGAGATAGAAGTCACCTTAACATCGGAGTTTAAATCAAAAGAAGTGGCATTAAGAGAGAAACTAGCTGCTTTTAACCCTTCTACTGCTTCTTCCCTTGTTCCCGGGTTTGATGAATCCGATATGGACGGGTCATTTAGGACTTTTGAGAAAATAGCCGGGAAGAATGAGTGGCCAAAGGACCAGTGGGTGTCGGTGTTAGTTCCTAAATTATGTGGTAAGGCTCGTAGAGTTTATAACTGTTTAGACCAGACTGATGACTATGATAACGTAAAACAGAATATCCTCACCTCTTATGCTATCACGCCAGATGGATACCGGCAGAAGTTTCGTAAACTAACCAAACCATTTTCACACACCTTTGTTGAGTTTGCTCAAGAAAAGCTTAGGTTTTTTAAGAAGTGGTTAAAGGCTACAGAGACCTCCATATTTCAGGATTTGTTAAATTTGGTAGTCCTGGAGGAGTGGAAGAGCAAGATACCATTTCACATCTTGAAGCATGTGGAGGAGCGTGGAGAGGTTAATTTAGGGCGTGCGGCTGAGCTGGCTGATGCCTACGCCTTGCTGGTGGAGTCACTGGGCAGTAGAGAACGTGGTACTTCCCGACATGTTAGGTCCTCCTCTGATGATAACCTTGGGGGCGTGAGTGGTAGGTCGAAAGGTCCCACACCTATCCCCCCCTGATGCAACCAAGTTTACTTGTTCTTACTGTAAAAACCCAGGCCATACGATCCAAACTTGTAAACACACCCAAAGTGTCGAATTGCTAAAAGTAATTCCTTGGATCCCAAATCCAAACCAATAGCAACCACCAATGTGGAAAGGCCCCATCAGGATCTCTTCTCTTCTTTCACCTATGAGGGAAAAATTTCAATCATAGAGGGGTCTCGTTCTTTCCCTATTCGTATACTACGTGATACGGGCGCAGCACAATCTATCCTCCTGTTTAACGTCATTCCTGATATATCTACCGCATTTACTAATGAGAGTGTTCTAATTTCAGATCTCTCCTCCCATTCTTCCTATCCCTTAGCTAAAGTGCACCTCCAATGTCCCTTGATTACTGGGGAAGTGCAAATAGCCATTAGGAAAGATCCAATGCCTGTGAGCGGCATTCATTTATTATTGGGTAATGACTTGGTAGATCTAGTGCTTCCCAACATAAAGACAGTCGACTCTCCCTTACCTGTCAACTCCACCACTGACCTTGAAGAAACTATTCCTCACCTTTTCCCATCTTGTGCTGTCACCCGGTCACAGAGTGTGCGAAATGGGTCCTCTTCATCTAAAACCACCTCCAATATCTTCCTACCCACAGAAGATCTGTACAATAAGACCATTAGTAAGGATGAGCTCATTAAAGCCCAACAATCTGATCCATCTTTGAATAAACTTCATCATGCAGCAGTTGAGGGTAAAGATTTTAACACCCTTCCTTGTTTTTATTATCAGGAAGGGGTTTTGATAAGGGCCTATAGACCCCCTGAGCTTACCCATCTAGATACGTGGTCTGAAATACGTCAAGTGGTAATTCCCTCCTCAGTCAGACCAGCATTAATTGCCCTTGCCCATGATGGTATTTCAGGACATTTGGGAATCCTGAAAACATATAAAAAGCTCCTCCAACACTATTACTGGCCTGGACTTGGGAAGGATGTGTCAAAGTACCTAAAATCTTGTCATATTTGTCAAATGGTGGGAAAACCAAATGAAAGTATACCAGCAGCTCCCATTAAGCCCATCCCAGTATTTTCTACACCATTTGAAAAGATTGTTGTGGATTGTGTGGGCCCATTACCAAAGACTAAGAAGGGGAATCAATTCCTGCTCACAGTTATGGATACCAGTACACGTTATCCTGAGGCTTTTCCCCTTAAAAGCATCACTTCAAAAAATGTAATCAAACCTCTTTTACACCTTTTCACTTCAGTGGGCATTCCTAAAAAGATCCAATCCGATCAGGGCACCAATTTTACGAGCAATCTTTTCAAACAGGTGATGAAAGACCTCAGTGTGGACCATTGTACATCTTCGGCTTACCACCCACAATCCCAAGGTTGCTTGGAACGGTTCCATCAAACTTTCAAATCAATGCTCAAAAAATACTGTATAGAACACCAAAAGGAATGGGATGAAAGCATAGACTTGTTACTCTTTGCCATCAGGGAATGTCCCCAGGAGTCATTGGGTTTCTCCCCGTTCGAGTTACTATATGGGAGACAAATTAGGGGACCCCTTAAAATGGTAAAGGAGCAGTGGTTTGACACTCCATCTATTAAGCCCGCAACAGTTTCCCAATACATTGACACTTTAAGGGACAGGTCTTTGAAGTCGAACCATTATAGTCAAACTTAAAAAAGTTCAAGAAAAATAGGTGAAGTCCCAGCAAATTAGTTGAATCATTTTCTCCAGGTGACAAAGAGTGGCCTCCTCTACCCATTCCAGGCTCTCCCCCTTAAAAAGCAAGTTTACTGGTCCTATATAGTTGCTAATAAACTATCTCCCTCAACTATAGTCCTTCTCCTGATCATGAAAAGATTCACAACTTGTTCACATTAATCTCATGAAACTTTACCATTCCAGGCAGTCAGAGGAAGACATCCCAGAGGCTATAAGCCTACCTGTATTGCATACGGTTTAGTCAGGGCCGGAGCCGGAGACAGATGACATGGATCTATTGGAGAATTTAAACTTCCCTCTACCTAAAGAAAACCCTGCTAACAGTCACATACTCAACAACTTGGATGAGTATTTTTCTGTTCTGAATCCATCTCAAGCAAAAGATCTCACTAAGTTATTATCAACATTTCCTAAAGTCACGTCAGACCTCCCAGGGTTTTGCAATATACTTAAACATGATATTAAGCTAATCTCAGATGACGTACAACCCATTAGGCAATCAGCCTATCGACTAAATCCACAAAAAAGAGAGATTATGAAAAAGGAGGTAGACTTTTTGTTAAAACATAACTTAGCTGAGCCTAGTACCTCCCCCTGGGCTTCACCTTGCCTTCTCATTCCAAAACCCGATGGCACTTTTCGTTTCTGTACCGATTATCGTAAAGTGAACCAGGTCACTGTCTCAGACTCCTACCCTTTACCTTTGATTGAAGATATAATAGACAGCATAGGCTGTGCAAAATTTATCAGTACCGTGGACCTGTTGAAAGGATATTATCAAGTGGGACTCACGGATAGGGCAAAAATAATCTCAGCATTTATAACTCCATTTGGTCTTTTTCAATATTTGGTTATGGCGTTTGGCTTTTCCAATGCTCCGGCCACGTTCCAGAGGGCCATCAATTACCTGATTCAGGACCTAGGTGGGACGTTCGCCTACCTGGATGACCTGGTGGTGGTGTCGGACGGCTGGGACGAACATCTAGTGCGTTTGGAGATACTGTTTGCACGACTGCAAGAGACTGGATTCACCATAAACCTGGCTAAATCTGCTTTTGGCCGGGCCTCAGTGACTTACCTGGGACATATCGTTGGGCATGGTATGGTCAGACCCAAGGACGCAAACGTTAAAGCCATCTTGTCCTTCCCCACTCCAAGGACGAGGAAGGAATTCGTGCGCTTCCTGGGGATGTGCAGCTACTACCTTCGGTTCTGCAGTAACTTCTCCAGCGTGGCCGGACCCCTCACAGACCTTACCAGTTCTGCGGTCCCTTACATCTGGAACCAGAGGTGCGACCAGTCTTTCCACCGCCTCAAAGCCTTCCTTGCCTCCAAGCCTGTAGTCCACCCCCCTGACTACACCCCCCTGACTACACCTTGCCCTTCCATCTGCAAATCAACGCTAGCGGTGTTGGAGTGGGGGCTGTGCCCCTACAACCCGACCCAACCACTGATGTCCTTCACCCTGTGGCATACTACTCCGCCAAGTTGAAAAAACATCAGACCAACTACTCGACCATAGAGAAGGAGGCCCTGGCTCTCTATGTTGGCAATAAAGAAGTTTGAATGTTACCTCCAGTCTTGCCCACAAACAACCCTAGTCTTCACCGACCATAACCCACTCACGTTCATCCAAACCAACAAGACCTCCAACCAGCGAATCCTCCGCTGGGCTCTCCTCACCCAGCCCTATAATCTACAAGTCCGGCACATAAAGGGGTCGATAACCTGATTGCAGACTCCTTATCCCGAGCTCCAGTGGAAATGCAGCAGCTACTCTCCAGACGCACCAGTTGATCACCTCCTTCGCGCCAGCGCTACGGAGGTCTTTGGAGGGGGGGTGTTACGAACCCCTCCACCCCGCACTACGAACCACGCCATCTATTGTCCTGATCTACCTACCCACCACCACGAGCAACGCCATCTAGGGACGAGACACGTGTATGACTCGTCTTAGTTACCACTCCGAGGTTTCCCTTCTCCATCTCCTGGGTTGCGTCACCTCCAATTCGAAAGGAGAGAGCACTTGCCCTGGGAAGTGACCACAGGATCATCTATCCTCTAAACCTACGGCACAGTGACTACCTACCGTCTTCTACAATACTCAGCCTTACTCGTCAGCCATCTCAGCTCCTCACTTAAGTATTTGTAATCTTGTATTGCCTCCCCCACGTCCACCTTGCTTCACGATTGTTTTATGTTTTATTAATATGTATATACTGTTAATGTTTAGGTTAAGTTTGGTTAAGGGTAATTTATAAGCTGAATATTTTGTTAAGGGATTTATGGTACTTTATTATACACAACGAAAACTCGCATCCTTTGTCTACCCTTTTATAGTCCGATTGTCTTTGTTTTTTTTATTGTTGTTACCTGTTGGGATCTGGGTAGACTTTTAACTATATTCTAAATCCCCAACCCGTAACAGCAGCCATCTGTTACTGCCGTGCCTTTCCATATACCTGTTTATTTTATTGTACAGGGTCTGATTTAATTTAACTTCTTCTGGTAGTCTGTTGTTGCAATGTTCTAAAGTGTGAAGTAGGAGTGTGTTTGGTTATAGATGTTTTATTGCTGAGTGCAGTCTGTCCATTTCTGAGTCTATATCTTCTGTTGTTTTCCCTTGTAGGTTAATCGAGTGGTGATTACTTAAGTCGTCTTTGAAGCTGTCCCAGTCTGTTTTACTCATTTTCAGTCTCTTTTTTATTGGTATCTGTATGGGGCTTGTTGACAGTGTTAGTATAATTGGCAGATGGTCACTGCCTGTATTATATGGTAATTGAAAAAGGCTTTGTTGTTGGTAAAAATTTTGTCTGGTGTCGATTGTGTATTGTGATTTCTCCAGGTTGGAAAGTTAGGACCCAGATGATTGATTTTCCCTAAATTTATTAATTGATTAAGGGCGTTTCCCACGACGTTATTATTTGTATTGTCAAAAATCCTATGTCTGGCGTTAAAGTCTCCTAAGATGTACATCGGATGACTATTGTTAGCCAATTTTAATAGGTCTTCTATAGGTAAGTAGTAGCAATAATTACGTCTCCTTGAGTTGTATTTATTTTTATTGCTAGAAATTCATCCTGGAAGTCATCAATTAGTTTAAATTTTAAGTTTCTTTTAACCGCTATCGCTACTCCGTCATTTTTCTCGCCCGATTTATTTCTTTGGTTTACATAATAGTTAAAGAGTTTTATGTTGTTGTTTTCTGTCTCACCGTGACTGTTTATTAGTATAATGTCAGGGTCAATTTCGCGATATATATTACTTAGGTTAATTCTCTCGGTCTTCCAGTTTCTTACGTTGTGTTGTATTATTCTTAAAGTTCTTACTGTTTGTCTATTGTCCATTATTTCTTATACTTGGATTGTGGCAGTCAGTTGGAGTGGAGACCTATCATCCTGTTTCCCGCTTCTGACTCTTCTATACTCTGACGGGTCTACTATTTTAAAGTCTTTGGCCGTAATCTTTAGTTTGTCCGTAGTAATTAGTGACCAGACATAATCTTCACTTAGGGATTTTTCTTGATATGTCCACTTGTATATCCCTCCTTCACAGTTTTTTACTATTGTCCCTCCTGTTGGTCTCGATGTTGGGATTCCATGTTTTGTTGTAGTGATAACTTTTAATCCAATTTCTTCAGCAGATTCAGGTTGTATATTGTGATCAGTTTCCATCTTATCTTCTCTCCTCCTACTCCTTTGTCTGTCCTTTTGTTATTTCTATCTTCTCTTTGTCACTTCTAGTCATTTGTCTGGGATCTCTATCAGTCGCTTGTGTTCCTTGTGTATCAGCTGTTGCTCAAACCTTTGTTCGTCTTGATGTAGTCTTTCTCTCAGTTCGCTTGCATATGTTGTCTGAAATAGTTTTTCGGATTGTGGATTCTCTGGAAATATCATCTCTGGTAGGTTATTCAATTTAAACATTTTCCTTAATTCTTCATTGTATGATCCGGGTGCAATGATATTGTGCAAATGTGCATGGATCATACCAATCATTACCTTATCATGTATTGCCTCACTTAGGTTTAATACTGTGATTCTGGTCTATGTTTCTTGGACCGCTCTTTTGCTATTTCCCGACGTATGTCGTATCCTTCTTGTCTTGTTCCTTTTTCCTCTTGTTTCTTGTACTCTTTATCATGTGTTTTTTATTGGGCATGCCATTGCTAACGTCCTATGTCCTATGTGCTACATTCCCGTTTCTCTTACAGTTGAGACAGCCAACATGTGTATTCTTACATTCAGTGTAGGTATGGTCGTCGCCTGCACAATCTGAGCAGTACTTTTTTTCTTTTCCGGACAGTCTCTCGTTGTGTGTTCTTCATATTTGTAGCAGGAGAAGCAAGTTTGCAGACTGATGAATGTCTCCTTCTTTATTTGATGTGGTGTGACTGACATGTTGAATATTAGAAAGCCCTGTTGTAAAACTTTCTCAGCCATTGACACTTCTTCAAACATGAGTATAGTCCTTTATCTTAATGACTTCTTCAATCTTCATACACCTATTTTGGCGTTCCAGTTCTTCTTTCAGGTCTTCCTCCCGATCTCTTGATCGACTTGACGAACAAAAACTGATCTTTTTGCTTTTTGTTCTGGTGGCATGACAACAATAAGGCCTTCATTGTAAAATATATCTCTTGCTTCTTTTGAAAGGATTTTATCTGAATCAAAGTCATCTTTACAGATTACTTTAAAACCTTCATTGGTGCTGAATATTCTAGTTAGTGGGACTTGCAGTTTGTTGTAAGTGATTTCTGCCACTTTTTCCCTTCCAATAGAGTGTCCCTTATCTTTATGTTTTATCTCTAATGCTAGTTGTCATCTTCTTGATTACATCTAACTTACCTATACAGAAATTCCTGCCTGGGAGCAGTGATTCTGCCCCCCCTCTGGACGGGCGTCGGCCTGCACCCAGGTTACCTGTGACTATAGTAATATCTAAAAGTTGCCACCTTACCGGTGACCCCTGACAAGGGGTGCCCCCTGCACTCATCGCGAGTCTCCCTGCCGGATCGACCGTATCGCGAAGTCCCGCCTCCCGTTCAAAGAACGGAGTGCATGAGGGGGATGAAAAAAGGAAAGAAGAGGACTTAGAGAGTAGAAACAGCCTACCTACCACGCCACGTTCGGTCAGCTAATCAGAGCACCGCAGTAAACGTGCATGTATCACGCCACCGTGGGGCACCACTGATTGGCCAATCCAGGACGTAGACGCACGGGTAGTAGTCAAAATTTGGGTAGGCCAAATATTTGTTTTTTCCAAAGTTGGAATTTCCCGTACAATCTGTGATGGTAATTACACCGTCACTATGTTGAGTAAGTACAATCACTAGGATTGAGTGTCTTATCACAACAAAGTTGCAGACTCAAACATGCAGCAAAAAGAATCAGGTCTTCGCAGTCTGGGTACCATTTTTACTTAGGCTAGCAGCATACCTGGTTAAAGCAACCCCCTCACAATACAAGAAGGAAGAGGATTTCTTATAGTCTAATAAACAATTCATCATGACCAAATACAGTATCTAACATTAACCAAGTGCAGCCCCGGTTAGCAACTAACCATTTGATTGCATTATCTCTGAGAATAGTTTAGCAATTATCCATTTGATTGCATTATCCCAGGTTAAGGGGTTGTGTGTGGTTCCATATCACCAGATTTAGCTAAAAAACTCTACGCCAGGCTAAACAAGTTTAGGCTAGATAGTGGTGGCTGCTTTTGATTATTTCTTTGTCTCTTATTGACTTCGGGTGGCTAACCTCTATAAAATTGAGGACAATTAATAGACTTTTTGTACTAAGGTTAGTTAAACAGACACTTTGTTAATGGAGGATTTCTGCCATCGGGGGAGCGTGTGACGAAACCTCCGGCGAAAGTGTGGTTAGGTTAGGCGGCCCGGTAGTGGTTGGTTAGTTGCCTGTATTATTATTATTATATAAAATTTAAGGTCCCCCGTTAGACTTTACCACGGTCAGGCTAAACAGTTTAGGCTGCTTGGATTATTTCCTTGTCTCTTATTGACTTCGGGTGGCTAACCTCTATAAAATTGAGGACACCAATAGACTTTGTACTAAGGTTAGGTTAAACAGACACTTTTGTTGTAATGGAGGATTTCGCCATCGGGGAGCGTGACGAAACCTCCGCCAGTAGTGGT
>NW_024754308.1:0-5000 GCF_018991925.1 Homarus americanus | reverse complement strand
AAGGGCAGGGACGTAGTCAGCGCAAGCTGATGACTTGCACTTACTGGGAATTCCTCGTTCATGGGAAACAATTGCAAGCCCCAATCAGAAAAGGCTTTGAACAATTTACCGCTCCTCTCAGGAGAGCTTCGTTATTCCCCCACGCCTTCAATTAATAGCGCGTGCATTAGAACATCTAAGAAGACATCTGGTCTGTTGTGCTCAATCTCGTTAGGCTAGGTACGTATCCCTCTAAGAAGAAGTTGCGAACTGGACACCATTTTCTGGAGATCCGTCGACTACTTAGTAGGCCAGAGTCTCGTTCGTTATCGGAATTAGCCAGACAAATCGCTCCACCAACTAAGAACGGCCATGCACCACCACCCACCGAATCGAGAAAGAGCTCTCAATCTGTCAATCCTTCCGGTGTCTGGGCCTGGTGAGGTTTCCCGTGTTGAGTCAAATTAAGCCGCAGGCTCCACTCCTGGTGGTGCCCTTCCGTCAATTCCTTTAAGTTTCAGCTTTGCAACCATACTTCCCCCGGAACCCAAAGACTTTGGTTTCCCGGAAGCTGCCCGCCGGGTCATGGGAATAACGCCGGCGGATCGCTAGTTGGCATCGTTTATAGTTAGAACTAGGGCGGTATCTGATCGCCTTCGAACCTCTAACTTTCGTTCTTGATTAATGAAAACATCCTTGGCAAATGCTTTCGCAGTAGTTCGTCTTGCGACGGTCCAAGAATTTCACCTCTAAGCGTATGTCTGAATGCCCCGCCTGTTCCGATTAGTCATTGCCTCTGGTTCGAAAAACCAACAAGAGGCAAGTGAGGTCTATTCCATTATTCCATTTTGCATCACCATTCCGGGCCATTCCAAGCCAACTGCTCTGAGCACTCCTAATTTTTCCAGTAAACTCTCCGGCCACTCGGGACACTTTCGACAAAACATCCCGTGCGAGCAGTGAAGCAACTGTTCGGGGCGTGACAGTAAACACGGGCGGGTGCGTCAGTCGGAACTGAGATCAACTTCACAGGCTTTTAACATAACAACTTTAATATACGCTATTGAGCTGGAATTACCGCGGCTGCTGGCACCAGACTTGCCCTCCAATGGATACTCGTTAAAGGATTTAAAGTGTACTCATTCCGATTGCGAGGCCTCGGATGAGACTCACATCGTTATTTTTCGTCACTACCTCCCCGTGCCGGGAGTGGGTAATTTGCGTGCCTGCTGCCTTCCTTAGATGTGGTAGCCGTTTCTCAGGCTCCCTCTCCGGAATCGAACCCTGATTCCCCGTTACCCGTTATAGCCATTGTAGGCGCATAACCTACAATCGAAAGCTGATAAGGCAGACACTTGAAAGAAGCGGCGCCGGTGCGGAGACCGTGCGCTCAGCCCGAAGTTATTCAGATTCACCACAGGTGGGTTACGGACCGGGGCCCGACCAGTTTTGAACTAATAAAAGCGCTCTTCCCTTGCGGTCAGAGACCAATTGCATGTATTAGCTCTAGAATTGCCACAGTTATCCAAGTAAGTGGGTTTACAGATCCAATGAAACATAGCTGATTTAATGAGCCATTCGCGGTTTCGCCTTAAATCGGCTTGTACTTACACATGCATGGCTTAATCTTTGAGACAAGCATATGACTACTGGCAGGATCAACCAGGTAGCTGCTGCTGTTGGCGGCGCCTATCACGGCGGCCAAAATAGTGAGATTGAGAGAGAGGCAGAAGACATTGGGCGAGGGACCGCACGTTGGCCTTAGAGAAATAGCAAACCAGATGATCAGATCTAACTGCACCTTCTCTTGCTATCCTCGGCGCCGGCAGCGCCACCGTGTGTGCCAATCTCCTCCCTTATCCGCTCCTCTTTGCCCCAGCTCCAGCGAGGCAGCCGACATTGGGCGAGGGACCGCACGTTGGCGAATCTCCTCCCTTATCCGCTCCTCTTCTCTTTGCCCCAGCGAGGCAGAAGACATTGGGCGAGGGACCGCACGTTGGCCTTAGAGAAATAGCAAACCAGATGATCAGATCAAACTGCACCTTCTCTCGCTATCCTCGGCGCCGGCAGCGCCACCGTGTGTGCCAATCTCCTCCCTTATCCTCTCCTCTTCTCTTTGCCCCAGCGAGGCAGCCGACATTGGGCGAGGGACCGCACGTTGGCCTTAGAGAAATAGCAAACCAGATGATCAGATCAAACTGCACCTTCTCTGCTATCCTCGGCGCCGGCAGCGCCACCGTGTGTGCCAATCTCCTCCCTTATCCGCTCCTCTCCTCTTTACCCAGCTCCAGCGAGGCAGCCGACATTGGGCGAGGGACCGCACGTTGGCCAATCTCCTCCCTTATCCGCTCCTCTTCTCTTCTCTTTGCCCCAGCGAGGCATAAGACATTGGCCCATCTCCTCCTCTCTCTCTTTCTCTTACTGTTTGTGGGGACGTGGGCTCATGAGCGCCATCGTCGCCCAATATTGGTTAGGTTGTGTATTTCACGGGGGGGAACCGCCATCATCGTTGTTAGGTGATGGGGTAACCCAACGTGTGCTTTGACGAGTTTTGGCTGCTAAACTCTCTTTTTAGTATACTCGGCTCCCAGACTGCGCCCTGGTCGTGTTGAACCATGAGCGTTGTCTATGCACATTTAGGGTAGCCGTTTGCGCGTGGAATAGTGCAATGAATCTCGGTCAAGAGACGGTTGGGCGCTGCATTGAAGGCCGGCACAGACGCGAAGACGGGTTGATCAGCCAACGCAAGTCCGCTAAGTTGGGCAGACAGCAGACAGCTGTGATGGAAACTAGTAGGGTGGCGACGTGTGTGCCGAGAGAGAGACGGAGTAAATAATGTCCAAACGGAAGAGAGACCTGGCAAGTGTAATTGATAGATCGCGAGCCTACGCCCCATAAGCCCGCTCCACTGCCATTCCTCTGATCCAATGAGACTAAAATCTCTCTCCTTCTGCTCCAGCCATTGCAGGGCAGGGAAGCGACGGCAATTTTGGTTGTTGTTTTTGAATGCCGCGCTTTGCTTCGCAGAGGCGCCGAAGCGCTCCGCTTGTGGGCGGAAAATATTTCACACCGAATATGTGTGTGAAGGCGCCCTCTCCCCTTAATATAGTGAAATAGTGCAATCCAGCATACAAGGTCGGACGATAGGACATTCACCGTACCGCACCTCGAGAGTGGATGTTGTTTGTTGGGTAAGGTTAAAACCGGACTGTTCGCAGACAGCCGAATAAACCCGTTCCGGACTAATTGGTGGATGCAACATCATGATGCTGCTGTCGCGGAAACCGCAGTGGCGACGTGTTCGCCGAGAGAGAGTAATAATGTTCAATAGGGAGAGCGACCTGGCTAGTGTAATTGATAGATCGCGAGCCTACTCGCCATTAGCCCGCTCCACTGCCATTCCTCTGACCCAATGAGACTATTCTCTCTCTCGCTCTCCTTCTGCTCCAGCCATTGCAGGGCAGGGAGAGGAAATCGACGGCAATTTTGGTTGTTGTTTTTGAATGCCGCGTTTTGCTTCGCAGAGGCGCCGAAGCGCTCCGCTGGGGGGCGGAAGATATTTCACATCGAATATGTGTGTGAAGGCACCCTCTCCCCTTACTCTAGTGAAATAGTGCAATCCAGCATACAAGAGCGGACGATAGGACAGTCACCGTGCCGCACCTCGAGAGTGGAAGTTGTTTGATCGTTTGTTAGGCAAGGTTAAAACCTGACTGTTCGCGAACAGCCGAATAACCCGGTTCCGGACTTACAATAGACGCAACATCATGATGCTGCTGCTGTCGCGGAAACCGTGGTGGCGACGTGCGCGCCGAGAGAGTAATAATGTTCAATTGGGAGACAGACCTGGCTAGTGAAATTCATAGATCGCGCTCCACTGCCATTCCTCTGACCCCATGAGACTATTTTCTCTCTCTCTCTCTTCTTCTTCTTCTGCTGCTGCTGCTGCTCCAGCCATTGCAGGGCAGGGAAGAAGCACGGCAACAACTTTGGTTGTTGTTTTTGAATGCCGCGCTTTAGCCGCCCAGAAAGCGCCAGCGCTTCGCTGAAGGAATATTCCACACCGAATAGGTGTGTGAAGGCACCCTCTCCCTTAATATAGTGAAATAGTGCAATCAGCATACAAGAGCGGACAGGACAGTCTGCCGTACCGCACCTCGAGTGGAAGTTGTTTGAGAACCGTTTGTTAGGCAAGGTTAAAACCGACTGTTCGCGAACAGCGAATAACCGGTTCGAGACTTACAATAGAGCGCAACATCATGATGCTGCTGCTGTCGCGGAAACCGTCGCTCCACTGCCATTCCTCTGACCCCATGAGACTATTTTCTCTCTCTCTCTCCTTCTGCTGCTGCTCCAGCCATTGCAGGGCAGGGAAGGGAAAGCGACGGCAACTTTGGTTGTTGTTTTTGAATGCCGCGCTTTGCTTCGCAGAGGCGCCGAAGCGCTCCGCTAGGGGGCGGAAGATATTCCACACCGAATAGGTGTGTGAAGGCACCCTCTCCCCTTAATATAGTGAAATAGTGCAATCCAGCATACAAGGGCGGACGATAGGACAGTCACCGTACCACACCTCGAGAGTGGAGGTTGTTTGATCGTTTGTTAGGCAAGTTTAAAACCTGACTGTTCGCGAACAGCCGAATAACCCGGTTCCGGACTTATTGGTAGACGCAACATCATGATGCTGCTGCTGTCACGGAAACCGTGGTGGCGACGTGTGCGCCGAGAGAGAGTAATAATGTTCAATAGGAAGACAGACCTGGCTAGTGAATTTCATAGATCGTGCTCCACTGCCATTATTCTGACCCCATGAGACTATTTTCTCTCTCTCTCCTTCTGCTGCTCCAGCCATTGCAGGGCAGGGAAGGGAAAGCGAAGGCAATTTTGGTTGTTGTTTTTGAATGCCGCGATTTGCTTCGCAGAGGCGCCGAAGCGCTCCGCTGGGGGGCGGAAGATATTTCACACCGAATTTGTGTGCGAAGGCACCCTCTCCCCTTAATATAGTAAAATTGTGCAATCGAACA
>NW_024754307.1:0-15981 GCF_018991925.1 Homarus americanus | reverse complement strand
GAAATCACTAAAATGGGCTGAGGTCACCACTGAATGTGGGCCGAGGTTACCACTAGATGTGACCCGAGGTTATCACTGGATATGGGCCGAGGTCACCACTGGATGTGGGCCGAGGTTACCACTGGATGTGGGCCGAGGTTATCACTAGATGTGACCCGAGGTTATCACTGGATATGGGCCGAGGTCACCACTGGATGTGGGCCGAGGTTACCACTAGATGTGACCCGAGGTTATCACTGGATATGGGCCGAGGTCACCACTGGATGTGGGCCGAGGTTACCACTGGATGTGGGCCGAGGTTACCACTAGATGTGACCCGAGGTTATCACTGGATATGGGCCGAGGTCACCACTGGATGTGGGCCGAGGTTACCACTAGATATGGGCCGAGGTTACCACTGGATGTGACCCGAGGTTATCACTGGATATGGGCCGAGGTCACCACTGGATGTGGGCCGAGGTTACCACTAGATGTGACCCGAGGTTATCACTGGATGTGGGCCGAGGTCACCACTGGATGCGGGCCGAGGTTACTTGGCCGAATTTACCATAGGCCGACGTCACTGGCACCCGAGATTGTGCTGCTGTCATCAACACAAGAAAACGCCTCAACTCTTGTGTATATGTAAACACTGATATTATGATCTGATTTATAATTAAACCTGAAATGTTGGATTCTGTAAGTTAAAAGAGATTTGTTAAAGTATTATTTTGGGGGGAAATTTAACTTAAACAAAGAGACATCGGAAAATTTGTTCAGACTTGTACCCAGAACCAGCAGAACCTGATGGTCAGTCCCCCCGTAAGGTCACGGTGTCTCTGTTATATTAAGTTTGTAAGGTGCTTACATATTACAGCTTCACTTCTCTTAATATACAGTATTGGTTAATGTATAAAAGCTATTTTATAATGAATAATTCACTCCTCTTGTATATCTTTGTCACTTATTTATTCTTATACTAATACAATAAGCAGAGCAATGAAGAATATATATACTTTATCAATAAAATGATTCCATTATAACCATACAGTAATTTAATAAGTCGGTGAATGAGGAAGTGAAATACTCTCTCAGAATTGTATCAACTTTATTAAGAAGAAGTATTTAGTAATTGTTTTATAACGCGTGGCATCTCCAAGACCATCTATGTTTTCAATCCGTCGACCCTCTAGAAAATACTTTGTGGTTCCCCAGTTGAGAAGCTCTGGTAGAGAAGTAGAGTGATAGTGTAGACACCGACACAGGCTATAAACCAGTTTAAAATAATTCAGATGGGAAGTGTACATGATGAGACTAACTTCGCGATTACTAAAACATACTTAAAAAAATCATTATGGAGAGGAACTATCCGGTACACGCAGTGAGTTTCATTTTGACTGATGTGTATGTGGGCGAACCTCCCATCACCTATAAGGCCATCAGTGACGGACACACCTGGTCTGGGCTACTAATCAAAACAGCTTCTAATTTCCATGGTTAAGGATGCCTGATATTATTTCCCATTTGAAATACACTTAAATTTGGATTAATTCAGGTCATCGGACTTAAGTAACTTTATCTTGTTAAATTATTACCATTAGCTACAACAACACGGAATGTACTGAGCATCAGGCGAGCTTCTATAGGCTTTTAACCTTATTATGCCCTCGTTAACTAGTGGGTGGAGTAAACCCGTACCCATAATAAAACACCAGTTTGATAAAGGAATAATGACCGTGTAGAGATAAATCTGTATTGTGGAGTAATTGCTTAATAGATGCTGTTTCACGTGATATTTTACTTAGACTAAAATTATCACTATCATGAAACATCTGTACGTGTTACCAAGATTAATATACAAAGAAAAGTTCTATTAGAATATATCAAATATAATCCTCAAATTGTTTTCTATATATGTTTTAATGTAACCTAAAACTAAAGGGCTCATCAGGAAATACTAAATAACGTATAAGTATTTTTTCTTTACAAAAGCAAAAATTGAATCCCTATTTGAAAACAGATATCTTAGACTGACAAGGTGACAGTTGGTTGCCTCTATTCCGGGCTTTGAATGTTTACATTTATTTGATCCTAAAGGAGTAGAAAAAGTAAATATACTTAAAATATGAGAGTAACATTTTTTTACCTAATCGTTATCAATTTTATATTATATGTAACCCCAAAAAAGAGTATTTTTATTACCTGACTGTGGCTATAGCTCTAGTGTGTTTACTTATGTGTTACCAGAGAATTAGGCTAAGGTCTTGGGTGACTCCTCATACTTTACTTGAGCAAGAAATCTATTTTATTCCCGAGATCGAGATTTTTAAAAGTTGAGATCAAGATCCTTCGCAATTTTAACATTTATGAATCATCTAAGGACTTGCCCGCCCAGGTAGCACTTGAGTGGCTAAACTTCAAATAGGATATTCTTTTGGTCGTGTTTATACAACTATGACTATTTTCAAGTTAATGGATGGCTGGAGGTTTAGTGTTATTAAAAAAAAATAGCGGAAATGTTTACCAACTAGTATGGGTATATACTGTACGTACTAACTACCAATGGATTTACATTACCATGATTATAAATTAAAATTCCGGACCAAACAGACGTACAACTTGTGATACCCAGACCCACTGAGACCACCACCATGCACTCCTCTCAAACCCAGACCTCTTAAAAGATATCTACCGCCTGAATATTAAAATATTTGTGAAACCTTATTTTAATCCCATTAAAAATTATTATGACATATACTCATAAGTTCCTAAGAATTACCAAATACCAATAATTAACTGTGCGACCATTACGACATGTCTATTTCAATCAATCAATCAAACATGTCGGTACAGTGATTTCAAATGCAACTATTAATTTACTAATCATTGTACTGAATTACGTAAGATTAGTAAGAATAAATGTTTTTTTTTGTCCTAAGGCTCAACAAATGGTAACGTCAATATAGCACCATCATTAAAATACAATATAGTTCTTTATTCTAACTCTCACTCACTGTCCTACACAGAATGTTTCTCTGAAGCATACATGTTAATTGTAATTACTGTTATTACACTCTAAACTAATTGATAATAACAATAACTCCAGGTGTTACACATTACTGCTGTCTAACTAAATCTGATTCGTGGAGAAACGTAAGCTGTTCTGGGTGTGGGTTAAAACTCTGCCTCTCTCCCCGGGGGTGTTGTAGAGTCCTGAGAGTGAGTTTCACTGCCTCCCTCCCTTATAGCTCTCCCTGCAGGTGCTGGGCGGCCGGCGGCATGTGTGTGGTCTGGTCGCCCGAATAGCCGCACTGAGACTAACTGCTAGAGTTTGGGCAAGTTGTGAGGTTAACGGAGAATAACATGGGCTTCCTATTCTGGTGCCAGCGAGGATACATTACATACCTGGGTTATGAAGTTATGGTGTAGTAGGGAGAGGAGGACTCCTGCCTGGTGAGGATATAAGCTAGGGAGAAGAGGTAGGTAGCCCGGGAAAAGGTATCGATGTGGATGCTATAAGTTGTGGGCACCAGGGTTGTGCGCCAGTGTTCGTTTGGAAACTTTTGCGATACTTTTAATTTAATTATACTCCTTGGCAGAAAGGGTTTAATTATAATTTATCATTGAAACTAATTGAATTGAAAACTATGAGGTTTGAAGTGATGAAGAATAATAGATGGTTAGATTTTGATGTCTGTAAATGCGGAAACCGACGTTCTTTTGTATGAACACGTCAGCTGACACAGTGGAGGGTCGGACAGGGTGGAAAATCACAACGGACAGGAGAGTTAGAGCCACAGTATGTGTAAGGCAGCAGGGAAGGAGGTCTTATTTTTGTTTTTTAATTTCTGAAAGCTTAAGTTTTATGATGTGCTGTACCTACTTCATGGTGTAAAGCACTAATGCCTCAAACATAGTTAACTACGTAATACACAAAGTTACAAATATGTACCTTACTCTTGCCATAAGAAAATAATAAATGCACCAGCGGATTTTTTATATTAAAAGTGTACTCATCTACACAAATTAATAATAACTTGGCGCTAATACTATCCCAGGCAAATATATAGAAAAATAACGTGTTTACAGAAGCTTTCACAATTTATGTAGATGACGCAATGTACTTATTTGGCAAAGGAATGATCAAGAATAAGGAAATAAAATATCTGATCGTATGGAAACAAACTTCAGCTTTACAGTAAAAACAAAATACATTTCAGGAACAGTGATCCATTAAACTCAACACTGGTACATGGGGTTAAACACATATAACACACACACTCCATCTAGAGGCATGTAAGTGCACTGATCTACTCAATGGGTTTCAAACAAATGATTACGGTAAACTTGGTGTCCATTTAAATAAGTTTACTAGACTGTTTACTGTGTACAAATTACACTTTTAATGGCCATATGATTTAGGGTCGCTGGTGACTCGTAGCCGTCCAGGATCAACATATAAATACATTTGCTGATACAGTGTGTGGATCAAAGTCTATCATACAGTGAGTCTTAGTGAAGGCTCTTACTGGATGATGTTATTGCCCGAGTGTATAGAGTAACACTACATAATCTCATGTGTTCAAATATACATGAGTGCACATGCGTAAATACATACAGGAAAATTACAGTCACACTCACACACACATACCTCCCTCTCTTGCGTCCTGACAAGTTCAAAAGTTCTTCAGTACATAAACTTCTACTTCGCTAAGCCTGTGAAATTTGATAATAACTTCCCTGATCAGAAGTATTTATACGCCTCTCGTAGAAAAAAAGTGCCCGATTAATGTTACACCAGTACCCCCACAAGTGATATATTCTGAAACTTATTCCTCGTCGCTAGAAACTTTCACAGGGACAAACTTAAAGGAGTTTGGCGATACATTTCAGGTCAGAAACTTTTATACGTTACTGTTAGACGAAGTTAGGAGACGAAAATGAGTGTAGGAGGGTGTACAAATAAATGAATATCTTCATACAAAATGTAACCTGACCTGACCAAACCTAACCTAACCTATTTAAAGTATAAATTAAACATCATATGGCAGTAAGCAAGGGCTGAAAAGAAATATACAAAATCTTACAATATACGAATTAATATTAAGTTGTAATAATAAAACCAAAAAGTTTTCTCTATTTGACAAAATCGATTGATGATTTGTAAAAGCTTAAACTAAACAGGGATAATTGCCTAATATCGATAACTTCTATGTATTATTTTAAGCTTCTGACTGGCCATCGGCGATCATGTACGTCATTATATTAGGTATTAATGAATTGTGAAATAGAAAAGTTAAACTAACTTAACCTAACATTAACAAATATTAACTAATTGTTGTCATTTTTTTTCGTTTTACATACAGGATAATCATCATGGGTGATATGATATTATGATGTATTCTGAAAAAAATGTAAAAGACGTAAGTTTCGGAGAAAAATAATTAAATCTAAAGTTACTCAAAACAACAGTAAAGATTTAAACTATACAGAAGAGAGGAAAACAAATACCAGTAATAAGTACAAGTAATAAATAACTAAATAAACCCTGGAACTAAATATATATATTTTGATGTTCTTTGTCTTTTATACTATAGACTAACTGCAGTATATACTTATAACATTTACTCAAGAAATATTAATGGTTGCCCCTCGTGTACGAGGATGGGCCGGCCCAAGGCGTGAATTTGTTTAACGTGTAGAAGCTATAGTCAACACAACTACCACACCCTAAGTTAACGAGTTGCATGACCTAGTGTCAAGGAATAATCCGAGAAGACCGGACAACTCGCCAACTGCACTGGCTAACCATTATCCCGATCACAATCCACTAATCGATTAACATCCAGGTCGCTAATTACTGCTGGGTCGACAGAGACAAATGACTTATTAAAAAAAAATAAAAAAATTAAAAAAATCCTACTCTGCTTGGGAATCGAACTCGGGTCGACTCGCATTAAAAGTCGAGCATGCTGACCATTACACCACGTATCACCAAAATAATTTTTTGTTTTTTTTTCTTGCTGGTCAAGCCCCGACCAGAGGTTAGCTAGACCCCCGGACAACTCTTTCGGAGATTGACCAGCACGTGGTATTTGTATTATTATCTTGACCTAATTATATGTTACAAAGTCACTTGTGTGTTTTTCAGTGTTGTTTTTAATAATATTTACTTATTGTAATTTAATGTCAACAAATAATTGACTAAAATAATATGAAAACAAACAAATATAAACGGAATATATACTATATGTTACACTAAATATGCATAATTGACGATTAGTGATAAATTCTAGGTATTTCTCTTTTTGGGAAATTTTTCACAGGCCATAAACGATCCTGTAGATCATAAATGTACAAATAAATGAATACCTTCATACAAAATGTAACCTGACCTGACCAAACCTAACCTAACCTATTTAAAGTATAAATTAAACATCATATGGCAGTAAGCAAGTCCTGAAAAGAAATATACAAAATCTTACAATATACGAATTTATATTAAGTTGTAGTAGTAAAACCAAAAAGTTATCTCTATTTGACAAAAACGATTGATGATTTGTAAAAGCTTAAACTAAACAGGGATAATTGCCTAATATCGATAACTTCTATGTATTATTTTAAGCTTCAAACTGGCCATCGGCGATCATGTACTTCATCATATTAGGTATTAATGAATTGTGAAATAGAAAAGTTAAACTAACTTAACCTAACATTAACAAATATTAACTAAGTGTTATTTTTTTTTTACCTGCCAGAGGGTTGTGGGACCAGAGTGTGTTACCTGCCAGAGGGTTGTGGGACCAGAGTGTGTTACCTGCCAGAGGGTTGTGGGACCAGAGTGTGTTACCTGCCAGAGGGGTGTGGAACCAGAGTGTGTTACCTGCCAGAGGGTTGTGGGACCAGAGTGTGTTACCTGCCAGAGGGTTGTGGGACCAGAGTGTTACCTGTGTTGCAGGTTGGGGATTTAGAATATGGTTATACGTCTACCCAGATACAACGGAGAACAAAAAAAAAAAAAAGACAATCGGACTATAAAAGGGTAGACAAAGGATGCGAGTTTTCGTTGTGTATAATAAAGTACCATAAATCCCTTAACAAAATATTCAGCTTATAAATTACCCTTAACCAAACTTAACCTAAACATTAACAGTATATACATATTAATAAAACATAAAACAATCGTGAAGCAAGGTGGAGGTGGGAGAGGCAATACAAGATTACAAATACTTAAGTGAGGAGCTGAGATGGCTGACGAGTAAGGCTGAGTATTGTAGAAGACGATAGGTAGTCACTGTGCCGTAGGTTTCCAGGATAGGTGATCCTGTGGTCACTTCCCAGAGTGTACTGAACTCTCCTCGAACTCGACCTGACAAAGAAGACTTGGAGGAAGTGATGCAACAACCAGGATATGGAGAAGGGAAACCCCGGAGTGGTAACTAAGACGAGTCATACTCGTGTCTCGTCCCTAGATGGCGTTGCTCGTGGTGCTGGGTAGGTAGATCAAGACAATAGATGGCGTGGTTCGTAGTGCTGGGTGGAGGGTTTCGTAACACACCCCCCCTCCAAAGACCTCCGTAGCGCGGGCGCGAATGAGGTGATCACCTGGTGCGTCTGGAGAGTAGCTGCTGCATTTCCACTGGAGCTCGGGATAAGGAGTCTGCAATCAGGTTGTCCACCCCCTTTATGTGCCGGACTTGTAGATTATAGGGCTGGGTGAGGAGAGCCCAGCGGATGATTCGCTGGTTGGAGGTCTTGTTGGTTTGGATGAACGTGAGTGGGTTATGGTCGGTGAAGACTAGGGTTGTTTGTGGGCAAGACTGGAGGTAACATTCAAACTTCTTTATTGCCAACACCAGAACCAGGGCCTCCTTCTCTATGGTCGAGTAGTTGGTCTGATGTTTTTCAACTTGGCGGAGTAGTATGCCACAGGGTGAAGGACATCAGTGGTTGGGTCGGGTTGTAGGAGCACAGCCCCCACTCCGACACAGCTAGCGTCGATTTGCAGATGGAAGGGCAAGGTGTAGTCAGGGGGGTGGACTACAGTCTTGGAGGCATGGAAGGCTTTGAGGCGGTGGAAAGACTGGTCGCACCTCTGGTTCCAGATGTAAGGGACCGCAGAACTGGTAAGGTCTGTGAGGGGTCCGGCCACGCTGGAGAAGTTACTGCAGAACCGACGGTAGTAGCCACACATCCCCAAGAAGCGCATGAGTTCCTTCCTCGTCCTTGGAGTGGGGAAGGACAAGATGGCTTTAACGTTTGCGTCCTTGGGTCTCACCATACCATGCCCAACGATATGTCCCAGGTAAGTCACTGAGGCCCTGCCAAAAGCAGATTTAGCCAGGTTTATGGTGAATCCAGTCTCTTGCAGTCGTGCGAACAGTATCTCCAAACGCACCAGATGTTCGTCCCAGCCGTCCGATACCACCACCAGGTCATCCAGGTAGGCGAACGTCCCACCTAGGTCCTGAATTAGGTAGTTGATGGCCCTCTGGAATGTGGCCGGAGCATTAGAAAAGCCAAACGCCATAACCAAATATTGAAAAAGACCAAATGGAGTTATAAATGCCGAGATTATTTTTGCCCTATCCGTGAGTCCCACTTGATAATATCCTTTCAACAGGTCCACGGTACTGATAGATTTTGCACAGCCTATGCTGTCTATTATATCTTCAATCAAAGGTAAAGGGTAGGAGTCTGAGACAGTGAGCTGGTTCACTTTACGATAATCGGTACAGAAACGAAAAGTGCTATCGGGTTTTGGAATGAGAAGGCAAGGTGAAGCCCAGGGGGAGGTACTAGGCTCAGCTAAGTTATGTTTTAACAAAAAATCTACCTCCTTTTTCATAATCTCTCTTTTTGTGGATTTAGTCGATATGCTGATTGCCTAATGGGTTGTACATCATCTGAGATTAGCTTAATATCATGTTTAAGTATATTGCAAAACCCTGGGAGGTCTGACGTGACTTTAGGAAATGTTGATAACTTAGTGAGATCTTTTGCTTGAGATGGATTCAGAACAGAAAAATACTCATCCAAGTTGTTGAGTATGTGACTGTTAGCAGGGTTCTCTTTAGGTAGAGGGAAGTCTAAATTCTCCAATAGATCCATGTCATCTGTCTCCGGCTCCGGCCCTGACAAAACCATATGCAATACAGGTTGGCTTATAGCCTCTGGGATGCCTTCCTCTGACTGCCTGGAATGGTAAAGTTTCATGAGATTAATGTGAACAAGTTGTGAATCTTTTCTGCGATCAGGAGTATGGACTATTGGACTATATAGTTGAGGGGAGATAGTTTATTAGCATTGATTTGAAAGTTTTGATGGAACCGTTCCAAACAACCTTGGGACGGTGGGTGGTAAGCCGAAGATGTACAATGGTCCACACTGGGGTCTTTCATCACCTGTTTGAACAAAGATGGATCAGATTGTTGGGCTGTAATGAGCTCATCCTTACTAATGGTCTTACTGTACAGATTGTCTGTGGGTAGTAAGATATTGGAGGTGGTTTCAGATAAAGAGGGCCCATTTCGCACACTCTGTGACCGGGTGACAGCACAAGATGGGAAAAGATGAGGAATAGTTTCTTTAAGGTCAGTGGTGGAGTTGACAGGTAAGGGAGAGTCGACTGTCTTTATGTTGGGAACCACTAGATCTCCTACCAAGTCATTACCCAACAATAAATGAATGCCGCTCACAGGCATTGGATCTTTCCTAATGGCTACTTGCACTTCCCCAGTAATCAAGGGACATTGGAGGTGCACTTTAGCTAAGGGATAGGAAGAATGGGATGAGAGATCTGAAATTAGAACACTCTCATTAGTAAATGCGGTAGATATATCAGGAATGACGTTAAACAGGAGGATAGATTGTGCTGCGCCCGTATCACGTAGTATACGAGTAGGGAAAGAACGAGACCCCTCCATGATTGAAATTTTTCCCTCATAGGTGAATGAAGAGAAGAGATCCTGATGGGGCCTTTCCACATTGGTGTTTGCTATTGGTTTGGATTTGGGATCCAGGGAACTACTTTTAGAAATTCGACACTTTGGGTGTTTACAAGTCTGGATCGTATGGCCTGGGTTTTTACAGTAAGAACAAGTAAACTTGGTTGCATCAGGGGGGGTAGGTGTGGGACCTTTCGACCTACCACTCACGCCCCCAAGGTTATCATCAGAGGAGGACCTAACATGTCGGAAAGTACCACGTTCCCTACGGCACAGTGACTCCACCAGCAAGGCGTACTCATCAGCCAGCTCAGCTGCACGCCCTAAATTAACCTCTCCACGCTCCTCCACATGCTTCAAGATGTGAAATGGTATATTGCTCTTCCACTCCTCCAGGACTACCAAATTTAACAAATCCTGAAATGTGGAGGTCTCTGTAGCCTCTAACCACTTCTTAAAAAACCTAAGCTTTTCTTGAGCAAACTCAACAAAGGTGTGGGAAAATGGTTTGGTTAGTTTACGAAACTTCTGCCGGTATCCATCTGGCGAGATAGCATAAGAGGTGAGGATATTCTTTTTTACGTTATCATAGTCATCAGTCTGGTCTAAACAGTTATATACTCTACGAGCCTTACCATCTAATTTAGGAACTAACACTGACACCCACTGGTCCTTTGGCCACTCATTCTTCCCGGCTATTTTCTCAAAAGTCCTAAATGACCCGTCCATATCGGATTCATCAAACCCGGGAACAAGGGAAGAAGCATTAGCAGGGTTAAAAGCAGCTAGTTTCTCTCTTAATGCCACTTCTTTTGATTTAAACTCCGATGTTAAGGTGACTTCTATCTCTCTCACCTGTAGTTCTTTCAGTTTAACCTCCTGCTCCAACTTGGCCTGCTCCAACTTGGCCTGTTCCATCCTTTCCTCATGTTCCAACTTGGCCTGTTCCGAATCATGCTCCAACTCGAGTTCTTTCATTTTGATTTGGAACTCGAACCTAGCTCGTTCTAGTTCTAAGGCGTCTACTCTTTGTGTTTTTTCTTGAGGGCTAGCCAGACATGAAGCAACTTCTGAGTGAGGAGGGGTGGTGGATAGTGGTTGAAGTTTCTTGGACATGGGCGTTAATCTGTCAACAGCGGATTCTTTTAAAACTTCTTGTTGAACCAACACTTCAATCACATGATTTTTAACATTTCCTTAGTCAGTTGCTGTGAAAATGGGATATTGTAATAGTTGGCTATTTCTTTCCATTCTTTCTTCAGGATATTAACACGTAATTTAGCTACGGAAGGATTTTCAATAAAATCCTGGAGATCAAAACCTGAGGTGGCCATTGTTAAGAAAAATAGGATAAATTAACTAATGGTCAAAAGATAAGATAAGTGGATAACCCTAGAAAATATCACGGCAGTGGACAACCAGAAAATCCCGGAAACTAACCAAGTTATACCTAGGGAAATTATACTTATGATTATTGTTCTTCTGAGAAGATCCTTAGATAAGGATAAGAGACTTGAAAGAGGTAGGGCGTATTACGGCATTAATATAAAGATCCGGATTAACAACCCTGATATACTTGAAAGAGGAAGGGCGTATTACGGCATTTATATAAAGATCCGGATTAACAACCCTGATATACTTGAAAGAGGAAGGGCGTATTACGGCATTTATATAAAGATCCGGATTAACAACCCTGAATGAGATAATGAGAAGAACAATAATTGAGGCTTTATAATTATGGGGTCCTGGTAGAGCGGGGCGTCCCAAGATATCACTTCACCCTAAACTAGTGACTGTGGAACAGCCTACTCTGGAGTGAGGGTACGGCATTAAACAGATCCGGATTCTTCCCTACACTCGATAAGACTTACTACACGACTGCCACATGTAATAACAGGTAAGCCTTATGACACTTGGAACCTAATATCCTACGTCTGTCACTCTTACTGTACGATAATACCAATATATGCACACACATATGAAGGAAACTTTAAGCCACCGTAAAGCAATTGTGAACAGAAGTGACTGGGAGGAATAATTAACACTGAGTAACAAGGGAGGAAGGAATATGGTACTTAAGGTCGAGTCCTGTCACAGTCGCCATTTGTTACGAGTTGGGGATTTAGAATATAGTTAAAAGTCTACCCAGATCCCAACAGGTAACAACAATAAAAAAACAAAGATAATCGGACTATAAAAGGGTAGACAAAGGATGCGAGTTTTCGTTGTGTATAATAAAGTACCATAAATTCCTTAACAAAATATTCAGCTTC
Organism: Homarus americanus; assembly: GCF_018991925.1. Taxonomy (NCBI): domain Eukaryota; kingdom Metazoa; phylum Arthropoda; class Malacostraca; order Decapoda; family Nephropidae; genus Homarus; species Homarus americanus. Next base: position 3,782 of record NW_024754307.1, on the reverse strand, counting down.
CTATAAATTACCCTTAACCATACTTAACCTAAACATTAACAGTATATACATATTTATACAACATAAAATAATCGTGAAGCAAGGTGGAGGTGGGAGAGACAATATAAGATTACAAATACTTAAGTGCTGAGCTGAGATGGCTGACGAGTAAGGCTGAGTATTGTAGAAGACGATAGGTAGTCACTGTGCCGTAGGTTTAGAGGATAGGTGATCCTGTGGTCACTTCCCAGAGCCAAGTCCTCTCTCCTCGAATTGGAGCTCACAAAGAAGACTTGGAGGAAGTGACGCAACAACCAGGATATGGAGAAGGGAAACCCCGGAGTAGTAACTAAGAAGAAGTCATACTCGTGTCTCGTCCCTAGATGGCGTTGCTCGGGGTGCTGGGTAGGTAGATCAAGACAATAGATGGCGTGGTTCGTAGTGCTGGGTGGAGGGGTTCGTAACACTGTAGTGACACGAGATATTGCTAGGTTTGAAGTTGGTATGAATTTTCTTATTGAAAAGGGGTTATTAGACAATTACTCTTTTCTATGGGATAACGTGGGTGAAGCATCTGCTCATTTAATAATGGGTGAGGCTTCGATAGATGATTTAATTAATGAAAAATATAAAGGATATGGTTCTCGTCTTTTTTGCAAGAATGATAGTCAGTGTTTAAAATTTGTTGAATTTTTAAATTTAATTATTATCCTTTTTACATAGAGGCTATAGGAAAATATTATAATAGTTATCAGTGTTATTTTAATTATGAGCGTCATAAAAATGAAAATTTTCAGTCAAGGGGTTTGTTTCAAATTTGTAGTAAGTATAGTTCTGGTAATAAGAAACTTTATTTATCATTCATTAGAGGCGATCAGGATCGTTATCTTTCCCCTTACATAATACGATCTTTTGATTTGGAAGCCACGCGGCATGATTTATCAGGATCCATCCCTAAGGGAGATAGCATAAGTGATCGTTTAATTGTATCGTCATTCTAGGAGGCGACGGTAACATTCCCTAATTTCCCATCTCAATTACGGGAAGTTCATACTCGAATCATAGTATATTACCCATTTCCACCTAATGAGTTAAAACAAAAAGAAATAGAAACACATAATAAATTAACTGAATTACTTTATTCAAAATCATCCGTAAAGGTGGATTTTTTTCATCCGAAAGGGAAGTAATAATGATGACTTTACAGGAATTAGCCAAACCTCGATGTATTTTTTGTACAGGTTATAATACTGATGGTTTCGATTATCCCTTTTTATTTAATCGTTCTATTTTTTACGGATTATTACCGGATTACATTATGACTGATTATTTTACATTTCAATCTTATTGTAACTCCTATGCTGTGTAGAAAGCGATTTTTTCCAATCGGTAAATTTATAGAGCCAGCATCAGATAGTCTCAATGCGTGCGCTGAAGCTATTTTAGGACGTGGCAAAGTTAATTTTGATATTTTAATAATTAATAAAATGTATAAGGCGTTCGAAGAAAATAGTAAGATTAACATTTATGAAAAGGATTTTGATACTCTAATGCATTACAGTTTTATAGATGTAGATCTAGTATCTCAGATAAATGGACCCTTGGATCTAGTGAGAATTACTTGTAACTTATCTCAAAAAGCGGATACAGATCCCCATCAATGTCTACATATAAACACAACATATATCGTTCGTCGGTTTGTTATAAATAGTTGTAATTCAATTTTTACTGCCCCCATTGATTTTAATAATATACCTGCTTTTAAGAAAAGACAACACAATGGATTATGGGGAGAAATTGGTCTTGACATGACTCATAAATATGCAAGACATACATTTATGCAACAACAACACATGGATACTGGTAAAAAAAATACATACAAAGGTGCGGTTGTTTTGGATCCAATTGTGGGTGTTCATAAAAGTACTCCCACTACAAGTATTCACGTGTTAGATTTTGCCTCGTTATATCCTAGTATTATTATAGATTATAATTTGTGTCAGGGTTTTGTGACTCATATTTCCCGCGAAACTTTTATGCGTTTAACTTCGCATGTGCGAGATCTTTTTAATGTACTTGAGATGGCCGAAGATCCCTATTTTATTTACTTAAGCGTGAAGGTACGCACTGACCAACCATATACCGAGTCTCCCTTTCGCCGTATATGCTAAAGTTTAATTAAAACACGTAAAATATTGAAATCTAAATCTTTAACTACTCAGGCTAATGCGTGTAAGGTCATGGTTAATTCTCTTTATGGTGCCATGGCATCCCAAGGAATATTTGAAGATGCAATAGTTCCATCTATGGTAACAGGATATGGGCTCTCTCATTTAAATAAGGCGCGTAATTTCTTTGAGAAAGAGGGAGCTACAATTTTATACGGTGATACCGACTCTCTGTTTCTATCATTACCCCGTACTGTTGGTGATGGTCCATTTATAGCTTCACTCTATAATGATAATTTAAGAAAGGATAATGATAATATTCGTTATTTACAGTTGGCGTATGAAGATTCATACGGAGTTCTTGTCATGATAAGCAAGAAACGTTGTATGGCTATTCAAGAAAAAGACAAACAGGATAAATGTAAAATTAGTGGATTTAAGAAAAAGATGAATGTGAGGAACCACACAGATAAAATGCAATTAATACAGAATATATTAATTCTTTTACACGATCACAATATTCATGTGCCAGAAAAAATATTAACCGTTACTGAGAAATGGTTTACTAATATAATAATGAAAAATAAAAGAGATACTGAAGAAGAGGAAGAGAAATTTGTACGCAGTATAAAGCTACGTCCCCTCCACACTTATAAATCAACAACAAGCGTTCATTATTGTTTTGGTATTTTTATAGAAACAATTCAGCCGGGTATATTGACAGCTGAAGCAGGCACCCACGTGTCCTACTACAATTTGATACCTCTTATTCCATTTAAACAACTTCCCAGAAAGAGTGTATGAATGCGTCCACTAACAAATTTCAATCCTCAGCTTCATTCAATAGACAGATCAGAGGGTATTATTTCTGATATAGGTCAGATAATTAATTGTTTAATACAGGCGATATTAATTGAATATAATATTCAAAGACAAAATAAACAGGTAAAAAGGAAAGGTGATGGTCTATACATAGAAGGATTAATAGAAAAATATTTAGAAGATGAGCGGTTTAGTTTATATGAAAAATATAGGTCGATGGGTTATTATGTATATAATTTTAGCGCCTGTAAAACTTCCCTTATACCTAAAATAGATATATCTGATATCTGGCCTAGCTTTTTAGAAACTGTTTTTTCGTTAAATATTCCTAAAAATCAATGTTGGTGGAGGTCTACTGGGAGACAGTGTATTTTATTAAATGTAATTTTTCATATTGAAGAAGAAAGGACTAAAATAACTTTAACAAGTGATCCCCAGAGGCGAGGATATTCTAGTCTTCGACAACTAGAATCAATCCTAACAATTAAACCTAAAATTCTTCAAAAATACATTTGCATTACCTCTCCTTCTCCATGTTATTCTATTAATCCCATATCAATGAAGGAAGTTGTATCAATTTTATCGTTTGTTTATAGCCTAGACAACGATTGTTTAAAATGTATAACATTATATCCTCCTCCTTCTTCTTCAAACTCCTCTCCTCTGCTGCTTTTATCCAATCCCGTAAAGTGGTTAATAATACTACCATTTATTACTTTAAGGTGTTCTGGTACTAAATTAGAATATGTGTATTATTAATTAAAAATAAAATTTATTATACAAATATGTATACTCCCGATTTTTTACTTCTTG
>NW_024754306.1:0-16720 GCF_018991925.1 Homarus americanus | reverse complement strand
ATATATATATATATATATATATATATATATATATATATATATATATATATATATATATATATATATATATATATATATATATATATATATATATATATATATATATATATATATATATAATCAACGACTACCAGCAAGGAAATCGAACCTCGACCTACTGGGTGTGACTAGGGAACGCTTACCGGCTAGGCCACAAGGACACTAAAAGCAGTTCTAGACTGTTATATTTCACACAAAGCCTGTTCATCGAGCTGATGGCGCCGTGAACCTCATTGGGAAACTGCCCGTGCCTCTTATGTGGTGTCAGTAGCATTTTACCGAATCCAGCTGGTATGAAACGCGAGGTACATATATATACTTCATTTTTAGTCCATATAACACGCGGACTTTGAACATATAATCAACGACCTCACCCGCAAGGAATCGAACCCTCGACCTACTGGGTGGGACTAGGGAACGCTTACCGGCTAGGCCACAAGGACACTAAAAGCAGTTCTAGACTCTGTTATATTTCACACAAAGCCTGTTCATCGAGCTGATGGCGCCGTGAACCTCATTGGGAAACTGCTCGTGCCTCTTATGTGGTGTCAGTAGCATTTTACCGAATCCAGCTGGTATGAAACGCGAGGTACATATATATACTTCATTTTTAGTCCATATAACACGCGGACTTTGAACATATAATCAACGACCTCACCATAAAGCAATCGAACCCTCGACCTAAATGGTGTGACTAGGGAACGCTAATGGCGAAGCACAAGGACACTAAAAGCAGTCCTAGACTCTGTTATATTTCACACAAAGCCTGTTCATCGAGCTGATGGCGCCGTGAACCTCATTGGGAACTGCCCGTGCGGCTTATGTGGTGTCAGTAGCATTTTATCGAATCCAGCTGGTATGAAACACGAGGTACCATATATATATACTTCATTTTTAGTCCATATAACACGCAAACTTTCAACATATAATCAACAACCTCACCAGCCAGGACTCGAACCCTCGACCTACTGGGTGGGACTAGGGAACGCTACCGACAAACCCACAAGGACACTAAAAGCAGTCCTAGACTCTGTTATATTTCACACAAAGCCTGTTCATCGAGCTGATGGCGCCGTGAACCTCATTGGGAACTGCCCGTGCGGCTTATGTGGTGTCAGTAGCATTTTATCGAATCCAGCTGGTATGAAACACGAGGTACCATATATATACTTCATTTTTAGTCCATATAACACGCGAACTTTCAACATATAATCAACGACCTCACCAGCAAGGACTCGAACCCTCGACCTACTGGGTGGGACTAGGGAACGCTAACCGGCTAGGCCACAAGGACACTAAAAGCAGTTCTAGACTCTGTTATATTTCACACAAAGCCTGCACATCGAGCTGATGGCGCCGTGAACCTCATTGGGAAACTGCCCGTGCCTCTTATTTGGTGTCAGTAGCATTTTACCGAATCCAGCTGGTATGAAACACGAGGTACATATATATATATATACTTCATTTTTAGTCCATATAACACGCGGACTTTGAACATATAATCAACGACCTCACCAGCAAGGAATCGAACCCTCGACCTAGTGGGTGGGACTAGGGAACGCTTACCGGCTAAGCCACAAGGACACTAAAAGCAGTTCTAGACTCTGTTATATTTCACACAAAGCCTGCTCATCGAGCTGATGGTGCCGTGAACCTCATTGGGAAACTGCCCGTGCCTCTTATGTGGTGTCAGTAGCATTTTACCGAATCCAGCTGGTATGAAACGCGAGGTACATATATATATACGTCATTTTTAGTCCATATAACACGCGGACTTTGAACATATAATCAACGACCTCACCAGCAAGGAATCGAACCCTCGACCTACTGGGTGGGACTAGGGAACGCTTACCGGCTAGGCCACAAGGACACTAAAAGCAGTTTTAGACTCTGTTATATTTCACACAAAGCCTGTTCATCGAGCTGATGGCGCCGTGAACCTCATTGGGAAACTGCCCGTGCCTCTTATGTGGTGTCAGTAGCATTTTACCGAATCCAGCTGGTATGAAACGCGAGGTGCATATATATATACTTCATTTTTAGTCCATATAACACGCGGACTTTGAACATATAATCAACGACCTCACCAGCAAGGAATCGAACCCTCGACCTACTAGGTGGGACTAGGGAACGCTTACCGGCTAGGCCACAAGGACACTAAAAGCAGTTCTAGACTCTGTTATATTTCACACAAAGCCTGCACATCGAGCTGATGGCGCCGTGAACCTCATTGGGAAACTGCCCGTGCCTCTTATTTGGTGTCAGTAGCATTTTACCGAATCCAGCTGGTATGAAACACGAGGTACATATATATATATATACTTCATTTTTAGTCCATATAACACGCGGACTTTGAACATATAATCAACGACCTCACCAGCAAGGAATCGAACCCTCGACCTAGTGGGTGGGACTAGGGAACGCTTACCGGCTAAGCCACAAGGACACTAAAAGCAGTTCTAGACTCTGTTATATTTCACACAAAGCCTGCTCATCGAGCTGATGGTGCCGTGAACCTCATTGGGAAACTGCCCGTGCCTCTTATGTGGTGTCAGTAGCATTTTACCGAATCCAGCTGGTATGAAACGCGAGGTACATATATATATACGTCATTTTTAGTCCATATAACACGCGGACTTTGAACATATAATCAACGACCTCACCAGCAAGGAATCGAACCCTCGACCTACTGGGTGGGACTAGGGAACGCTTACCGGCTAGGCCACAAGGACACTAAAAGCAGTTTTAGACTCTGTTATATTTCACACAAAGCCTGTTCATCGAGCTGATGGCGCCGTGAACCTCATTGGGAAACTGCCCGTGCCTCTTATGTGGTGTCAGTAGCATTTTACCGAATCCAGCTGGTATGAAACGCGAGGTGCATATATATATTATCCATATACACGCGGACTTTGAACATATATAATCAACGACTACCCGCAAGGAATCGAACCTCGACCTACTAGGGACTAGGGAACGCTTACCGGCTAGGCCACAAGGACACTAAAAGCAGTTCTAGACTCTGTTATATTTCACACAAAGCCTGTTCATCGAGCTGATGGCGCCGTGAACCTCAATGAGAAACTGCCCGTGCCTCTTATGTGGTGTCAGTAGCATTTTACCGAATCCAGCTGGTATGAAACGCGAGGTACATATATATACTTCATTTTTAGTCCATATAACACGCGGACTTTGAACATATAATCAACGACCTTTTACCAGCATGAATCGAACCCCTCGACCTACTGGTGGGACTAGAACGCCACGATGAAAATAATAAGGACACTAAAAGCAGTTCTAGACTCTGTTATTTCCTCACACAAAGCCTGTTCATCGAGCTGATGGCGCTGTGAACTCATTGGGAAACCGCCTGTGCCTCGTATGTGGTGTCAGTAGCATTTTTTACCGAATCCAGCTGGTATGAAACGCGAGGTACATATATATACTTCATTTTTAGTCCATATAACACGCGGACTTTGAACATATAATCAACGACCTCACCAGCAAGGAATCGAACCCTCGACCTACTGGGTGGGACTAGGGGACGCTTACCGGCTAGGCCACAAGGAAACTAAAAGCAGTTCTAGACTCTGTTATATTTCACACAAAGCCTGTTCATCGAGCTGATGGCGCCATGAACCTCATTGGGAAACTGCCCGTGCCTCGTATGTTGTGTCAGTAGCATTTTACCGAATCCAGCTGGTATGAAACGCGAGGTACATATATATATACTTCATTTTTAGTCCATATAACACGCAGACTTTGAACATAATCAACGACTACCTGCAAGGAATCGAACCTCGACCTACTGGGTGGGACTAGGAACGCTTAATGGCCAGGCGACAAGGACACTAAAAGCAATTCTAGACTCTGTTATATTTCACAAAGCCTGTTCATCGAGCTGATGGCGCCGTGAACCTCATTGGGGAAACTGCTCAGCTCTCTCGTATGTGGTGTCAGTAGCATTTTTACCGAACCAGCTGGTGGCGAAACGCGAGGTACATATATATATATATATTTCATTTTTAGTCCATATAACATGCGGACTTCGAACATAAAATCAACGACCTCACCAGCAAGGAATCGAACCCTCGACCTACTGGGTGGGACTACGGGACGCTTACCGGCTAGGCCACAAGGACACAAAAAGCAGTTCTAGACTCTGTTATATTTCACACAAAGCCTGTTCATCGAGCTGATGGCGCCGTGAACCTCATTGGGAAACTGCCCGTGCCTCGTATGTGGTGTCAGTAGCATTTTACCGAATCCAGCTGGTATGAAACACGAGGTACCATATATATATGGTACCTCGTGTTTCATATTGATAAAATCGCACAGAGAAAAGGGAAACAATGCCTCTGAAGATGTCTTGAATAAAGACGAAAGCTAAGGTGCTCCATTGTTTCCCCTTTCCCTGTGTGATTTTATCAAAATTTATCTTATCGACGTTTCCATTGTGGATCTAAATGAAATATATATATATATATATATATATATATATATATATATATATATATATATATATATATATATATAAATATATATATATATATATATATATATATATATATATATATATATATACACTTCATTTTTAGTCCAATTAACACGCGGACTTTGAGCATATAATCAACGACCTCACCAGCAAGGAATCGAACCCTCGACCTACTGGGTGGGACTAGGGAACGCTTACCGGCTAGGCCACAAGGACACTAAAAGCAGTTCTAGACTCTGTTATATTTCACACAAAGCCTGTTCATCGAGCTGATGGCGCCGTGAACCTCATTGGGAAACTGCCCGTGCCTCGTATGTGGTGTCAGTAGCATTTTACGGTAAGAAAGCCACTTTTCTGCACTTAAAACGTAACAATTGGCGCCCGAACAGGGACCCAGACCGTGGATGATTGCACAATTGTATCGCCACACCTACACCATGTCAGCTCGTGCAGCGGCTTTTGAGGAAGCACGTGCCCTCGGGCTGGAGGGGGCTGAGGCGGTTGCATACATGGAGAAGGCTGAGGAGAGAGAAGACAAGGCTGCGGAGAGAGAAGACAAGCGACGCGAGCACGAAGAACTCTTAGCCCAGCTAGACTTTCAGAAGGAAGAAAAGAAGCTGGAACGTGAAGAGAGACAAAGGGAACGGGCGTTCCAACGGGCCTTAGCGGAAAGGAACCAAAATTCTCCCACTCAAAACGTCACTTATAGGAAATTTCCCCAGATGCCCACCTTTAAGGAGGGCGAATCCATGGAAATGTACATTTCCCGGTTTGAGCATCTCGCAGAAGCCTACGAGCTTGATGACGGCATTAAGGAATTTGAGTTCCTGAGCCTATTTGATGGGAAAGCTTTAGGGATTCTTCGACGACTAGAGCGTCCTGAAAATAAATTCCCTGACATGAAGTCTGCACTGCTGCGGGCATATGGGCTGACTACTGAGCAGGCCAGGCATCAGTTCAACAGGGCAATGTTGGAAGAAAATGAAACGGTTGCACAGTTCCGGGATCGTTTAAGGGACTATGTGGCTCAGTGGATGAGTAAGGATGAAACCCCCAAGTCCATGGAAGGGGTTATAGACTTAATGGTGCGCACGCAGTTAGAAAGGTCTTGTCCTCCTGAACTTGTGGCTCAAATCAGGGCCAATGGAGTTAAGACGTCGAAGGAAATGGCAAGCAAATCAGACGCTCATTTCAGCGCTTTCGGGTACCACACTCGGAGGCGGTGGTCGAACAGGGAGTCGGCAGGTAACCAACAAAGTCAACAACCTCTACAGAAACAGTCACCGAACCCACCCAGGCAACAAGGAAATAACCAGCAACCACAACCGCAAAGACAGCAACAGAAACAGCAGCAGAAGCAGTACCAAGGCCCCCCGAAGTATCAGGACAGTTGAGGGACAGTTGGCGCCCGGGCAACAATCCACGATGGAACCGGCGGCAGGAAGCCGCCGTGGCTCAATTCGGAGGCCAAGGTGCCAGCAATGATAATCCACAAAGAGACCAGCAGCAGGAAGCCTCCGGTGTTCAAACTGTGGGCGGGGAGTGGCCTGACCTTCCAGCAGGGCCGATCGTCGTGCAACCTGAAGCAGGGGCTCATACCGAATCAAGTCTACCCCAACACCCCTACTGACTAACTGCCGCCTCCAACCTCTCCTCGAGGGGTCACCCCACCTTTCTTGTTAAACCTTGGTACGTTGGAGGAGTTCCAGCGACTGTCATGCGAGATAGTGGGGCATCGGGCTGTATTGTCAAGAAGGAATTGGTGGGGCAACATCAATACACCGGACCACAAGTAAGTGTTAAATTAGCCAATAGTTACATTCAAACGGTTCCAGTGGCCAAGATTGAGGTGGACACCCCCTTCTTCTCAGGTTGGGTCACTGCAGCAGTCATGAGGGAACCTATATACGATCTCATCATTGGGAATATCAAGGGAGCAAGAAACAGTTGTGCAGTGGATGCTGCAACCCAAACTGATGCTGCCGCCTTGACCCAAGTTAATGCTGCTGCAGTCACTCGGGGTATGGCCCAAACAAAACCTCGAGTCACCCCATTGGCTATTGCCACATCGTCTGATCTCATCAATAGTCAGGATGTCGTCCAAGAGCAAGATGATGACAGCACGCTCACTTCGGTACACAAGAGTTTGATAGTTGGGACCATCAAGGAGACATTTGGGAATCGAACGAGGTTCGTAAAGAAGAGGAACCGTCTCTACCGAGAGACCGTGACGTCTCTGGGTGAAACACGACTACAGTTCGTGGTTCCTTCCAAGTACCGCCTGGCTGTGTTCAAGCTAGGTCATTGCACTGCTCTTGGCGGTCATATGGGTAAAAAGAAGACCTTTGACCGCATCAGTGCGGCGTTCTTCTGGCCAAGGATGGGCCAGGAGATCACCAGGCTAGTCCGCTCTTGTGATGTGTGCCAGAAAACCAGTGATCGAGGGCGAGTTCCGCCTGCACCACTACGGCCCCTCCCACTGATCTCTGAACCCTTTGAGAGGGTGGCGGTGGACATTGTAGGGTCGATAAACCCAAGGGCGAGCGATGGGGCAAAGTATATTCTCACCTTGGTGGACTTTAGCACGAGGTGGCCCGAGGCTGTGCCCTTGAGGAACATTGAGGCCACGACTGTTGCAGAAGCCATGTTGGAAATCTTCTGTCGGGTTGGTATTCCCAAACAAGTCCTCAGTGATAGGGGAACCCAGTTTATTTCTGCCATGATGGAGGAGTTGATGCGGTTGTTATCGGTAAAGGGGCTAAAGACAACACCCTATCACCCGATGTGCAACGGACTCTGTGAGAGGTTTAATGGGACGCTGAAGAAAATGCTCAGGAGGATGGCAGCCGAACAACCTAAGGAGTGGCCACGCTACATTGCCCCACTTCTGTTCGCGTACCGGGAGGTGCCACAGAGCTCGCTCAAGGTGTCTCCCTTCGAGCTTATGTACGGCAGGTCCGTCCGGGGACCACTACAGGTTCTTCGGGAACTGTGGGATGATGAGGAATCAGATCCGGAAGTCAAGACCACTTATACATATGTCATTGACTTAGCTGATCGTCTCCAAGAAACCTGCCAACTGGCAAAGCAAGAGCTGATAAAGGCTCAAGAGGTCCAGAAGACTTACTATGACAAGAAGGCCAAGCTTCGTTGTTTCAAGCCAGGTGATCAGTGCCTGGTTCTGTTGCCTACGATGCGCAATAAGTTACTGGCTCAGTGGAAAGGTCCATTCGACATTGCAGAGCGTGTCTCGGATCTGACTTACATCGTCCAGGTGGGATCTCGACGAAAGAAGTTCCACATCAACATGCTGAAGAAGTACTTCCAGTCACCGATCGGGGGTACAGTCTCCACTGAGGAAGACAGGGACGAGCCTTCCCAGTGTGATTCAGGGGTAACTTGTGCTGCCACAGTGATCTCTGACAGTGATGAGGAGCATGGGCCTGTCACTGCACGCTCCCGCCAGAGTGAGACTTTCACGGACGTTGAGGTGAACGGAAATCTATCAGCAGAGGAACGAGATGCCATTGGCTCTCTGTTGCATCGCTACAAGGACATCTTCTCTGATAAGCCAGGAGTTGCCCGGGTCGACTGTCACACTATTGAACTGACCAGCCCTACACCTGTTCGGGTAAAGCCCTATCCTATACCTATGCGACTACTGGACACTGTCAAACAAGAAATTGAGGAAATGGAAGCAGTAGGAATCATCGAGAAATCATCGTCTCCATACTGTAGTCCTATGGTAGTCGTCCGAAAAAAGGATGGGGGTGTCAGGATCTGTGGGGATTATAGGAGAGTAAATGCCATACCCAGGTGGATGCTGAACCTATGTGTGATCAGAAAACTATTTTTTCAAGAATAGCTGGTTCCAAGCTATTTACCAAACTTGATCTGACCAAGGGGTTCTTCCAAATCCCATTGGACCCGAAGATTCGGCAGATCACAGCCTTTGGTACGCCAGGGGGTCTCTATCAGTACAGAGTCCTTCCCTTTGGTCTCACAAACTCCCCTGCCATCTTCAACCGTGTCATGAGGCAAGTCCTAAACGGCATCAAGGGAGTTGAGGCATTTGTGGACGATGTGTTAATCCATTCAGCAACATTTGAGGAACACCTGGAACTCTTAGAGGAGGTGTTCTGGAGGTTCCAACAAAAAAACATGACCGTGAAACCAAGCAAGTGCGAGATCGGTCAGGCTGCAGTACAGTTCCTCGGGCACACTGTCGGCGGAGGACGCTGCACCTGTCAGAATGAGAAGATCAAAAAGGTCCAAGATGCACCACGGCCCACTACATAAAAACAAGTGAGGTCATTTCTGGGCCTCGTAGGGTACTACCGGAACTTCATCCCAAACTTTGCCGTGGTGGCTCTCCCTTTATCCGACCTGCTCAAGAAACATGCATCTAACAAGGTGCAATGGGGACCTGAACAAGAGGATTCTTTCAGTGCCCTCAAGAACCTGCTATGCAAGCAACCCATCCTTCAACTGGTGAGGAAGGAAGAGCCTTTCATCCTCCGGACCGATGCTTCACAGGATGGGGTTGGCGCAGTAGGGTGTGTCATAGGAGGGAAGATCAGCTAAAACTAATGGCCCATCACTTTTTTGGTAGATTTTAGTGTATAAAAACATAAAATAATTTCAGTTTTAATATTTTGCAACCTTTTGCTAGGTAAATTTTAGCGTGAAATTTATCGAAAATCTAACGTACAGCTGCATTAGTGCATTACAATTAAATAGTGAACATTGCTTTCTGACTTCATTCTTTAACAACCCAACTAACAATATTTTTTCTGTTTCAGATTCTGATGCATTTATAAGTTGATAATATTTGCGATGGCTGCTTGTGTCAGGACGAGGAACCAAAAATCCAGCCATCTCAGTCACTATCTTGGGTCTGGGAGAGAGCTCCTGAAGTCGGAGTTGCCTACATTGAGAGATGCTTTGAGATACGGTGCTTTAATCAGGCAAATCAGTGAAAAGAACCAAAGAACTTACACAAACAAAGACATTGCCAGTATATGACCAAAAGCTGTCTTGGCACAGTACACTCTGGCTAACGCTCAGTTCAAGCTTCCAGTCACAACAAGTCAGAAGAAGATTAGTGAGAGATCATAGCCAGTTGGGAAAAGGCAAGAGATATCTCTTGGGAGAGGGAACTTGCAGTTACACAGCTTAAGCAAGCAACTGACCAGTTATTTGACAGACTACTTGCAAGTGCCCAATTGTTCTCTGTCCTGAGTCGATGCGATCGTGACTGTAAATCCGAGGCCCACATCTCCTGTATTGCAAGCGTGAACTGAAGATTCCTGTGATCGAACTGGCATTTGTCAAAGCACAGAGAGAGAAGATTGGCAGTATAGGGGCTCTCATGATTTCTAGCCAAGATATTCCGGAGTCCAAGAGACAGGAGGCTGCCACAGAGAGACAGAAGAGGAGAAGAGTTGCCGAGGAAAAGAGACTTGAGAAGGCCCAGGGTGAGGTAAAAAATGCCGATGATTGGAGTCAAGCTGATTGGAGTCAAGCTGATTCAGAGTTTAATGACTATGGCTGGTCGAGTGCTGACAGGAGAGAATGGTGACTTTGTCCCTAACCCGAAAATAATGATCCCAAACCTTCCAGGCATAAGATTCGAAATAGGAAAATATCGAGCATAGCTCTGGCCAGCATGCTGACACCACACTGGTCTCAGAGAAACTGCAGAGAGATAGCAACAGCTGCCTGGATTGACGGTGGTTTGATAACACCTGATGATGTTCACTTGGTGATAGATCATAACAAAGTAAGGAGAGCTCAGGAGAAACTTGTCAGTCACCTAGAAGAGGAGTTTGATAAGGGGATAAGAGAAAATGGAATCAATTGTTTGTTCTTTGATGGGAGAAGGGATGACACTAAAGTGTTCATGAAAGTTGGAGATTCTGACAAGTTGTTCCCTGCCATGGTGAAGGAAGAACACTACTCCTGCTGCAGTGAACCAGGAGGGAAGTATTTATTGGCAGCATTTCCTCCAGAGAAAAGATGACATCAAGGAAACCATGGGAATGGCAGATAACATTGTGTGAACTGGCTTAGAAGGCAATAGACCAGACCCTGCAGGCGGCATTGGAAGGCAGCACCAACACGAACACAGGGTGGCAAAGGGGGGTCATACAGTGGATAGAGCGGAAGATTGGGAGGAAGCTGGTCTGGATTGTTTGTGACCTCCACACCAACGAGTTGCCACTCAGACATCTGATTCAGGAGCTGGATGGCAAGACTCTTTCAAACAACAGATGGTCTGGTCCTCTTGGCAAGATGCTGGACTCTGCCACTGAGTTAGAAATAAATCCAAGCTTTGAAAAAATCACAGTTGGCCCTCCACTCGTTGAGCTTGTACATACTGTCATTGACGACCTGAGTACTGACCAGTACTATGGTTACTTGATTTGCAGTGCCATCAAAACTGGGGTCATGCCTGATAGACTTGCTTACCTGCAGATAGGTCCAGTCTCACATTCTAGGTGGCTCACAACGGCTCTCAGGTTCTGCAGAATTTGGAGTAAACTCATCATAAACTGAAGAACCAACTTCACAACCTGAACTTATTGTAACATATGTAATACACAATTCATCGTGAGTGTCTACTTGCAAGTGGATTTCGCTTACCCAAAGTCAAGTCATCTCCGAAGGTCCGAGGCATCTCTCTTCAGCAGGCTCTGAGGAGTCAGCCAAGGAAAGTTGTTTGAATTCGCTGGAGCAGACTGTGAGGAGATCTTCTGCAGGCATGCTCTCATCCCGAGCAGTTCTGCAGACAATGTGCTCTGCAGTAAGGATGAGGAGGAGAGAAGAGTGGCAGTCAAAAAGATCTTGGATATGAGACTTATGAGAGGATCTGGGCATGACGAATCAGTTGGTGACGATTCCTTCAGGGTCAGAAAGACTCCTGAAGTCAATCTAGGTGCCAAGACCCTCACTGATCTCATAGATCTGGATAACATCCAGGCTGGCAGTGAGCCCCCTCTTACCTGCAGCCTCACCAATGTTCAAGTCAGAGCTTTCCTGGACAACCCCCATGCATGTCCCTGCCTGGCCCTCGCACACCCAGAGTATAGAGCGTTGTGTACAGCAAGTGGCCCGAGGCCAGCAATGATCTGCGATGTACAACCAGGAGAGGAGGGAAGGCTACATCGAGCTCAGCAGGTGAACGGGTCAGCAGGAGGTGATGAAGTACGAAACAGAAGCAAGAAAAGACATGTTCTCTATGGTGCAGCAACACCGGGTCGTAATGATAAAACCGGTTTTTGTATTTGATGATTTTGTTTTCTGGAATATTAAATTTAATAAATGTAATGTAAGATCATTCGTTTCACTATTCTGGATCATTTTCATCCTAATAAATTAACCTGATACATTTACTTTACTTTAAATAAGCTATTTAGTGGTGTTGGTAAAAGGGTGGGAATACTGAATTTTCATAAGATTTCAAGTTAAAATTTACCTAGCAAAAAATGAAAACTTTTCAAATCTGAAGATATCACATGATTCTGCACATAGAACTACATCATTAATACCGTGGGCCGATTTTCCAAACTGAAAAAAAAAAATTCGCCTCCATATGACACAACCTATTGGCGCAGTGCTACTACAAGAGGCAGACGGCGAGGTTTTTCCAGTTGCGTATCACAGTCGCAAGTTGAAACCTGCAGAGAGGAATTACAGCACGGTCGAGAAGGAACTTCTGGCAGTGGTGGAAGGCATCAAGAAGTACTACTACTATCTCTACGGAGGTGAGTTTGTGTTGGAGACAGACCACATGCTGCTCACCAGTCTCCGACCATCTAAGAATGCAAATGCTCGTCTGATGCGGTGGGCACTGTATCTCCAGCAGTTCAACTTCGTCCTCCGGTACATCAAGGGCAGCCTGAATGTGGGGGCTGACCTCCTATCTCGACTTGTGGGGGAACCTGAGCAACTGATTGAGAGGTCATCTTCCCAAATGAGTGTGGAGTTGGTCTAGACTCCAGTCGACTCGAGCCTCCAAGCGTCTGGCGGCTCGTCATATGTTATGTATAATTTTTGTCACACCTTTCTACACTTGAGGACATAACACAACACCTGTGCCACCTAAACAATGTCTACATACCCTACACCACACAACACGTTGCTCTAATGTAAATGTAGCGTGCTTACGCTTAGCATGAACTATTACTCGGGAATTGTCACCCTCGCCTCGGAGTTTTCCTCCAGCCAAAAAAAAAATAAAGTAAATGTTGAGGTTTTCCCTCAGTGGCGATTGGCGACTACATTCCGTTGCAGTGTTAGTGTTACACACACACCACAGTGTGAATGTCGAATTGTGTGTCTGGGCTAGGCATTCTCTTGATTGTATACAGGTGGTGAAAATTTATTCTCCAAGAGAAAAATTTTTTCTTAGTAGGGGCGATTGTCATGGGTTGCGTTGGGCCTCCCGCACAACCCATCCCAAATGTTTGTTTACGGTAGAGATAAGGTAACCGGCCAGCCATGACTGGGACATGTAGGGGGGGGGCAGGCCAGTGAGACAGTGGTGTACTGTTCATCACTTCACGCCTCAAAAAAAAAACCAATTTAGCCAGTGGGCTAGACCTTGGGTTAGAGAAGACCTCCTGCTCCGCGGACTTAAGATCAGGGGTCATACAGTCCTACCAGTGCTACAGGTCTGTGTGTGCAAATCCCCGAGATTTTTGTTAGGTCCAGCGACAAGTTAACACATCCTGTAAAGGAAGTGATCAATGGTGAGGGCCTGTTTGCTACAAGAGCACTCCAGGCCGGCCTAATAGATCTAAACGATTAATTCACCAGGTTGACAAACTCTCCCTTATAACTTACGGTACTGTGGCGTGAATGTGAGTGACTGACCTATCCATGCAAATTATAAGTCCAGTGTATGGAATTGTGCCAAATAAACGTAAGTGCAATCATCTGCCCGTATCTGTGATCCCTCTATTATCATTATTACCAAGGGTAATGACTCATTGGTTATGACAAGGTATAACCAATAACTTAGATGGATGTTGGAAGTTAGTGGAATTCACTAAATCATCATTTATCAAGTACATAACGCATTGAGTGCCGGAAGCAGGGCAAAATTCTACGTAGTGATACACCATAATCTCTTGGGTGAGTAACCAGTGTGAAGGTATCCGAGTTCTACGGTAAGAAAGCCACTTTCCTGCACTTAAAACGTAACAGTGGTCTTATAAGGTGTTTGTGGTGGTAGGCAACACAGAGCGGGGGAAGACCCTGACCGTCTCATAAAACTGGTGCACTTATTGAGCCGCTCTAACACCCGGGAGATAACGAACACCATGATCACTTACCGTACCTGGTGGAGTGGTGGGCTAGGTAGGGTAGGGTAGGGTAGGGTAGGGTAGGTTAGGTTAGGTTAGGTTAGGTTTAGTTGGTTAGGTTAGGTATCTCTCTCCCTTCGTCAACCAACACCACGGCCTGCTGTCATAGTATCAACACAGTCATCATTGGTTGGGGTTTATATGCTCTCATAACACCTCCCTCCCGCATTAGAGTTTTCCTGAAGGTGTGTAGCTGAGAGTCCTACAGGTGTACTAATTACTACAGGGATCCAGATAGGTGTGGTAGTGGTGATGGTGTTGGTGGTGGAGTAGTGATAGTAGTGATTGTGGTGTTGTTTGTGGTGGTGGTTGTGTGTGTGTGGTAGTTGTGGTGGTGGTAGTGGTGAGGGTGTTTGTGGTGGTGGTGGTGTTGGTGGTGGAGTAGTGGTAGTAGTGATTGTGGTGGTGGTGTTGTTTGTGGTGGTGGTTGTGTGTGTGTGGTAGTTGTGGTGGTGGTAGTGGTGATGGTGGTGTTGGTGGTGGAGTAGTGGTAGTAGTGATTGTGGTGGTGGTGTTGTTTGTGGTGGTGGTTGTGTGTGTGTGTGGTAGTTGTGGTGGTGGTGGTGGTTGTTGTTGTTGTTGTTGAGGGTGCAGGGGTAAGACTTGTTTGTATATATTAGTAATACCTCAGTGTTGATGATTCTCTGGCAGTCGACCTCTCTCTCTCTCTCTCTCTCTCTCTCTCTCGACTGCTTTCACGCTCCATCTCTCCATTTATATTACGAAAGAGGCCACTCCCTTCCATCTTCTCTCTCTCTCTTCCTCCTCTCCCTCCTTCCCTCCGTTCCTCCTCCTCCTCCCCTCCCCTGCTGCTCATCTTGTCCACACACACACACACACTCTCACTCACTCACTCACACACACACACTCTCACTCACTCACTCACTCACACACACACACACACACACACACTCCTCACTCTCCGCTCACTAGGCAAAAAGTACCCCAGACTTGTATAATCTAATAGTTATACTCCAAGCCTCCCTCCCTCCCCCCTTCCCTCCCCTCGCATTCTCTCCTTCCCTCCCCTCCCATAGTTTCTTTTTACCTTCTCTCACATTCTCCTTCCCTCCTTCCTCTTCCACCTCCTTCCTTTCCTTCCCCCTTCCACCTCCCTCTATCCTTCCCACCTCTCCCCTCCTCCCACACTCTCCCTCCTTCCCTCCTCCTTCCTTCCCACCCCTCCCCACACTTCCCCCCCCTCCCTTCCCCTCTCCCTCCTTCCCTCCTCCTCCCTTCCTTCCTCATTAATAACACTGAAGACATTTCCACCTACACACTCTTCTACTTTCTAACTTCCACCAATCTCATCCTGTCTCTCCCACACACACACTCACTCCACCTCTCTCTCCCACCCCCCACCTCCCCTCCTGCACCTCCTCTCTCTCTCACCCCCACCTCTCCCTCCTGCCCACCTCTCTCTCTCTCTCTCTCTCTCTCGTTCCACCACCACTCCTATTCCACCCACCCGTGACGATGAAGATGGTCGCGTTACACCGTGCTGGCTGTCTGTATGCGTGTGTATGTTAGTCCGTCCACTCTGGGTTAACTTCACCAGCCACGGGTTAGCCAGCACTTTCTCAGGGGGCTAACACGGTGAATATAATCTACCACTTCAGTTAAATATGTATAATTAATATTTACGTAACAATGTGGCATTAAGGAGACTTGAAGTGGATAAGAGTAACAAAAAACATAAGTAAAATAAACTCCATATCTAGTATCAGAATATCAGTGAGTCATAACCTCAGATAGACACTCGTACAAATCTCGACAAGTTATCGTTTGCAATGTTTACAAAGGGCCCGTGTAATAGTATTCGTAAACTAACTGGTGCTAAGTGAATGTATCGAGTTGATCTTTGGGTGATATTGGCGCTAGTGGTTGTTTTTCACAGTCAGTGTTAGTTTCCACGGTGTGAGTGTGTCTTAAGTTCAAGTTACAGCAAGACTCGTGTAGTACGATTACATTACAGTACAACTCACTTCATGACATCAATTACCTCACAAGACTGTATCCGTTCCACTCTGTACCGGAAAAGTATAGATATTTTTATAGTAGTTTTAAGGATAATGACTACAAATTTTCTTATGATAAAATTGGAAAACTATATGAATTAAAAGTTTTGAGAAATATATATATATATATATATATATATGTATATATATATATAAATAATTTGGCGGGAAGTATGGTTTACGTGTTGTGTATAGGTGTTCCGTTTTCTGTGATGGTGATGCTGGGGAGACTATGATAATGGTGATGCAAAGGGAGAGGTGTGGATGGTGGTGTTCTGTCTACACTGTTTTTGTTTGCCTTGTGTTTACAGTGTAGACAAAACTCATTCTTATTGTTATTTACTTATAGAAAAAGAATGTTTTTTAAGTGTGTAGGCCTGTAGGGATAGATTAGGTGAGGTGAGGTTAGGTTAGGTGTCATGGCTTTTAGTAAGAGTGTCCCCTTGATAGTGTCACGTGTCATGTTCCCCCTCGACAACCACACATCACGTCAACCTGGGGAGGGGTAGAGGGTGAGAGAGAGTGGGGGGGGGGGGTAGAAGGGTGTGACAGTAACTCCAGGGTGGGATGGGATAGTGTGAGGTGCGGGACAAGTGTGGTCAGAGCGGCGCCACAACACGCCTTCCCTCATCTTTCGCTGATAAAAGACTAGTGTTCCTGTGTAAGTAATGCTGCCGTCACTCTGCTAGTTAACACACACCCACACCCACACCGTAACACTTATCTCAGTAACAAAACTATTGGAAGGTCACTCATAAAGACCCCCTGGCGTGACCTCTGACCTTTTCTCCAGAGATCAT
>NW_024754305.1:0-10000 GCF_018991925.1 Homarus americanus | reverse complement strand
AGGCTGATAAATAACAGTTATCACAGTCGCAGCCACGATATATATGTGATAGGGATGTTAAGGATGTATAACGCCATGGCATTATTGCTTTGTTCTGCCGCCACCACAAGCCACGTTGGGGTATCTGCCGCCCGCCGCTATTGTTCCCCTTGAGCATCATACCAGGTGGGGACCACCGCATACCAGTCCCTACTATGAACTGGTGGATTCCCAGCGACCACTCCATGAATAGTCACAACTAAGGAGGTCAGGAGAAATCGCGGCCACTTGAGCGACCTATGTTTACCAGGCGAGAAACAGTGCTGGTATGTCTTGAGTGAAGTTTCGCTTTACCAATGAGGCGCAAAAGCGAACGAGGCCTGTTGTGTAGACCAAAGCCGTTAAGGAGTCATATACTTGCAGGTATGGAGTAACAGAAGATGGCGAATGTAATTATATATGATAACCGGACAAAAGGCAAGCCATACCCAGTGACCACACAGTCTGATGTTGGCGATATTGGCATGAATGACTGGAGATAATGCGTCTACTACGATTGTTGTGCAATAAGGTGATGACCCAACAGTACGCAGGAGTTCAGCCCAGCTAAATTCAAAATTCCAAGTTGTTCTTCTGAGGCTGACCATGTATACTTTTTTTTTACCAGTGTTTTATAAGAAATAAATCAATGAAGACATGTTATGGTTCATTCTTTACCCTTATCGATCTGATCAATGGAAAACTCAACTCAATGCCTAGTCCGCCTGCCCGCTACCTAACGCAGCCACACATGTTGTCCAGAGGGGTCTGTGGCAGTATACAAGAAAGTGACTTGGAATTTACTTGACCAGATACTAAAAAAAAAAAAATAAAAATTTTAATCGCCCATACAGATTTTTTAGTAAATTTGTTACCCAGATTTTATCTACGGAAAGGTTCAAACATCTTAAAACCTTAAAATTTGTTGTTTATCACAGATCACTTATGTCAGTCTAAATGCCCTCTCCGTCAAGTGGATAACTGTAGCCCAGCTAGGTCAATAACGTAACACTTGTGATGTCAACTCCCTACCTGAATAGAGGCAGTTAGTGGCATGATGTAGATATAAATTGCCTGCACCTGATATAGGCCACAAATCCTGTTATAGTGATGACAAGTGGTCTGTTCCTGTTAAACATGTACTTAGAAGTGGATCACAAAGACCTATAAATTCCTCATGTAGTGAATTCTCAAAAAATATTAGCTTGTTCATGCGTGCAAGGCTAAGCACATGGACATGAAAATCACTTATATTCTGAACAGCCTGTAAAGAAGCTAGGGGTATGAGATTGTTTGTCTACACTCAGGATGGGATGGAGAAAGGAAACTCACAATGTGCTCTCTATATACATGTTGTATTGATGTACAATGCAGCTTGGTGCTGGGAAGGCAGCATGTTTACAAGCGTGATGTAGAGAGAGCTTTGGTGAGGACGCTCAGAGAAGGACAGCTTTGTGGGTCGCCAGCGGAGAGAGGACTGCCAGGCAGGCGGAGGAGGAGGAGTGCTGGCTGCGGCCAGAGAAAGAGAGACAGACCACTGAGGTGCACTTAAATAGCGGGGGTAGGCGTGGCTTAGCAGTTGACCTCACCTGCGGGTGTATGGCGGCGCTGGTGACCCAGACCACGAGGCACACACTGGGAATGGTGGATCGGCTAGGCAGCGACAACAGCTAGGGAGACCCCACTAATACTCCCCTTTCCTCCAGGCTGTGTAGGAGACTTGTTGTCTGTAGAGTTGGACAGCACATGTGAGGCAGAACGGGCGTGGCCTATGCGTGAGACAACGGCGATGGCGGATGAGCCGGTCGCTGGGGACAACTGTCTAGATACACAATATCTGTGGGAGAGAGAGGAGAATAAGGGTGTGTGGAGCGATGAATTTGTGCTTCCTCACGGTAGGTACAGAGTCGTCAGATGCGCCTGCTGGGGTGTGTGGGCCTGGGTCAGAGCAAGGCTGCGCCAGAAGCGGATGAGGGCTCGTGACAGCAGCAGTCCACGACAGCAGCAGGGTGCAGGACACTGAAGAGGAACCTGAGGGAGAAAAGAGGGGTGTGTGGGGTCCGCACTCAGGAACAGAGGCCGCATCAGGCGGTGAGGTTGGCTGCTGGGCCGGGGTCGGCGTCTGAGGCAGGACGGGTGCTGGGGTCGGTAGGACGTGGTGCTTGGGGAGAGGAGCTGGTGTCTTCTTGAGTAGCAGAGCTGTTCTAGGTTGTCAAACCCAAGTGGTGTTAGAGCCATGAGAGCTGCTTGGTGGATAAGCCAGTCTTCCATGTTGCTTGAAGACTGGGAGGATTGCCTCCTATCCTGTGTGAGTGCGAATCTCCGGAGTCACCATTTGGGCAATGAGATTGTTTGGTTCACACACAGGATGGGATGGAGAAAGGAAACCCAATGTGTCTCATATACATGTTACATACAGCAGCTTGTGGGAAGGCAGCATGGTTACAAGCGTGATGTAGAGAGAGCTGGTTGGTGAGGACGCTCAGAGAAGGCCAGGCTGCAGAGAGAGGACTGCCAGGCAGGCGGAGGAGAGAGGCCTGTAGGTAGAAAGAGAGACAGATCACCACGAGGTCAGGTCTTAAATAGGGGGTAGGCGGGCTTAGCAGTTAACCCCGCCCGTGGTGTATGGCGGCGCTGGTTGACCCAGACCACGAGGCATACACTGGGGAATTGTTGGGTCAGTTAGGTAGCGAAAAAACAGTGTAGGGGAGAATTCCACTACAAAGCCTTATCATCAAAGAGCAAAATAAATTTGGGTTCATTTATCAAAAAAGAATTCCATAAATGAAATAACTCAAAAGATCTTCACCTGAAATCTAGTGTACTGGTATACAAGTTCTTGCAGCTGAAACCTACCAGTTGAGATGTTATTGTGTTCAACACCCAGAGGATGGGAGGATGTGTTATATACCAAGGTTAGACAATTGCATGTGTGTGGAAGGGTGATAATCTAAATCACCTTAAAATTACAATGGGGCTGAATTTGCAATCTTAGTAAATATCTCACCATTAACTGACTGTACTACCTGACACCATGCCTTATCCCAAATTTTAATGAAAATTCTTTTCAGACTTAACAACTTGTACAGTATCAATAAACAGTCTCTTATTGTATGTGAAGATTGCAAAATGATCTAATTATTGTATGGGCCTCAGCTAAATATTAATTTGATAAAAATAAAATGTTAAAAGTGATGTCCCCGGTAAAAGGAGTTAATTATGGCAAAAACGGTAAGAGTCTCAAGATGATTTTTTAAACACTGCACTGTAATGCAATAATTTGATACAGTGTCCAAAAATCCAGATGCCAGAAATCCGACCACCCGAGAACCGGACTCTTCGAAAACTCAAATTTTTAAGCTGGCTTTTGCGTGTATGTGCGCATGCAGCGCCACAGCTGCACAGCGACAACAAGCGACCATGCACGGTCGCCACTTTAAAACGAGCAATCAGACAACGTATGTAATGTTGAGTCCCACTTTTTCCATTTACAGAGTACTGTACAAGCCCATAATAATGGCCCTAAAGTAGATAAACTGCTGAGGAAGAGAAAGAACACGTTGAAATTGGAGGACAAACTTGAAATAATTAAGAAACTAGAACGGTGTGAGAAGTGCTGTTCGAATGGAAACACGACATTGGAAAGTCTACAATTTATAATATAAAAAGGCAAAGAATAAAATTCCAGAATTCATAGCTTTTTTCTTTAAAACTACCTGTTTTGATAAACGAAGGATGCTGGTGGATTCTCCCTACAAACGCTGTTTGTCGCTGCCTAGCCGACCCCACCAATTCTGTATGCCTCGTGGTCTAGGTCAACCAGCGCTATACACCACGGAGCGGGGGTCAACTGCTGCCACGCCTACCCCCTGCTATTTAAGACCTGACCTCGTGGTGATCTGCTCTTTACCTACAGCCGCAGCCAGCAACACCTCCTCTGCCGCTGCCTGGCGGCTGCCCTCCGCCTTGCCTGGCGGTGCTCTCCTGGCAAGTCACAAGCTGTCCTTCTGAGCGTCCTCACCAACCAGCTTCTCACATCACGCTTGTAACCATGCTGCTTCCCAGCACCAAGCTGCATTGTACATCCAATACAACATGTATATAGAGAGCACATTAGGAGTTTCTTTCCATCCCATCCTGAGGTGAACCAAACATCTCATACCCCACAATTGAGACTCGGAGATTCCGCACTCACACAGGATGGAGGAGAACTGATCACGCTCCCAGTCTTCAAGCAACATGGAAGACTGGCTTATCCCACACAGAAGCAGCTCATCGGCTCTACAACTACTGTCTTACACCACAGGTTAGACACCTCAGAGCAGCACTGTTTTCCTAGCAGACACCAGCTCCTTTTTCCTGCCTCAAGCACCACGTCCCACGACCCCAGCACACCCGTCCTGCCTCAGACGCCGACCCCGGCCCAGCAGTAACCCCTGCCGCCCTTGATGCGGCCTCTGTTCCTGAGTGCGGACACACACACCCCTCTTTTCTCCCCCAGGTACTCCCTGCTAATGTCCTGCACCCTGCTGCTGTCGTGGACCCAGCTGCTGTCACGAGCCCTCATCCGTTTCTGCTGACGCAGCCCCTGCTCCTGACCCAGGCCCACACACCCCAGCAGGCGCATCTGACGACTTGGTACCTGCCGTGAGGGAAGCACAAAATTCATCGCCTCCACACACCCTTATTCTCCCTCTCTCCTCCCACAGATATTGTGTATCTAGACAGTTGTCCCCAGCGACCAGCTCATCCACGCCATCGCCGTTGTCTTACATGAGGCACGCACCGCCCGTTCTGCCTCACATGTGCTATGCAACCCTGCAGACAACAAGTCTCCTACACAGCCTGGAGGGAAGGGGGAGTATTGTAGTGGAATTCTCCCCTACAAACGCTGTTTGTCGCTGCCTAGCCGACCCCACCAATTCCCCAGTGTATGCCTCGTGGTCTAGGTCAACCAGCGCCGCCATACACCACGGAGCGGGGGTCAACTGCTAAGCCACGCCTACCCCCGCTATTTAAGTCCTGACCTCGTGGTGATCTGTCTCTTTCTCTACCTACAGCCGCAGCCAGCAACACCTCCTCTGCCGCTGCCTGGCGGCCCTCGCTCCTCCGCCTGCCTGGCGGTGCTCTCTCCCGCTGGCGAGCCACAAGCTGTCCTTCTCTGAGCGTCCTCACCAACCAGCTCTCTCTACATCACGCTTGTAACCATGCTGCCTTCCCAGCACCAAGCTGCATTGTACATCCAATACAACATGTACATAGAGAGCACATTGTGAGTTTCCTTTCTCCATTCCATCCTGAGTGTGAACCAAACAATCTCATACCCCACAATGCCATATTTGCTAATGAATAAACTATCAAAATGTACCTGTTCATCTCTTCTTTATTCCTCCTTAAATTTTAATTTTAAAAGTACTGCCTGAGAATCCGGAAAATCCGGACCGACCCAATCCCCAAGCAGTCCGGATTTTTGGACTTCTACTGTATATCTATATACATACACATGAACATTTATCAAAATCAAGCAGGAGCACCAGCTGAAGCAAGTGCTGGCTAAACCAGATGAGTAAGAGTCTAGTCATGGTTACTTCAATTACATGAACCAGACTCTTACCTACCAGCTTTAGCCAGCAAGCAGGAATGTTCACACACACATTTATCAAATAGAATAACCATATCACCATGGTATTGGCTGTAGTAACATTCAGCAACAATAACTTTCATAAACAGTTTAAGCCTGATTCTGGCTTGGAATAAGATTCTGATTTCCATCATCTATTTGCTGCATGTTGGTACAGTATAAACATACTGTATACATGTGGTAGCACACACAAAAAGTAGTGAACAGGAAGGTATATAGCTAACTAACATTTACTAGAATTAAAATTAGCTTTGTCCCAGGCACTGACAAATAATCTTATTTACATACTGTGGGGTATGATATTGTTTGGTGTTCACTCAGGATGGAATGGAGAAAGGAAACTCACAATGTGCTCTCTATATACATGTTGTATTGGATGTACAATGCAGCTTGGTGCTGGGAAGGCACCATGGTTACAAGCGTGATGTAGAGAGAGCTGGTTGTTGAGGACGCTCAGAGAAGGACAGCTTGTGGGTCGCCATGCTCGCCAGCGGGAGAGAGGACCGCCAGGCAGGCGGAGGAGCGAGGACCGCCAGGCAGGCGGAGGTGTTGCTGGCTGGTGTAGGTAGAAAGAGAGACAGATCACCACGAGGTCAAGTCTAAATAGCGGGGTAGGCGTGGCTTAAGTTGACCTCCGCTCCAGTGTTATGGCGGCGCTGGCTGACCTAGACCACGAGGCATACACTGGGGAATTGGTGGGGTCGGCTAGGCAGCGACAAACAGCTTGTAGGGGGAGAATTCACTAAATTCCTCCAGGGTGTAGGAGACTTGTCTGCAGGGTTGAAGCACATGAGGCAGAACGGGCGGCGTGCCTCTGTGAGACAACGGCGATGGCGGATGAGCCGGCCGGACAACCAGATACACAATATCTGTGGGAGAGAGGAATAAGGGTGGGAGGCGATGAATTAGCTTCTCACGGCAGGTACCAGAGTCGTCAGATGCGCCTGCTGGGGTGTGTGGGCCTGGGTCAGGAGCAGGGGCTGCGTCAGCAGAAGCGGATGAGGGTCTGACAGCAGCTGTCCACGACAGCAGAGGGTGCAGGACATTAGCAGGAGTACCTGAGGGAGAAAAGAGGGTGTGGGTCCGCATCAGGAACAGAGGCCACGTCAGGGGCGGCAGGGCTGCTGAGCTGGTCGGCGTCTGAGGCAGGACGGTGTGCTGGGGTCGGTAGGACGTGGTGCTTGGAGCAGGAAGAGGAGCTGGTGTCTGCTTAGAGTAGCAGAGCTGCTCTAGGTGTCTAACCTGGGTGTAGAAACAGTAGTTGAGAGTCGATGAGAGCTGCTTGTGTGGATGCCAGTCTTCCATGTTGCTTGAAGACTGGGAGCTGACTGCTCATCCTCCATCCTGTGTGAGTGCGAATCTCCGGGAGTCACCATTTGTGAGGTATGGGGTTGTTTGGTCCACACTCAGGATGGGATGAAAGGAAACTCACAATGTGCTCTCTATATACATGTTGTATTGATGTACAATGCAGCTTGGTGCTGGGAAGGCAGCATGGTTACAATCATGATGTAGAGAGAGCTGGTTGGTGAGGACGCCTCAGAGAAGGACAGCTAGGGTCGCCATGCTCGCCAGCGGGAGAGAGACCGCCAGGCAGGCGGAGGAGCGGGACCGCCAGGCAGGCGGAGGTGTTGCTGGCTGGTTGGTGTAGGTAGAGAGAGACAGATCACCACGAGGTCAAGTCTTAAATAGCGGGGTAGGCGCTTAGCAGTTGACCTCTGCCCGTGGTGTATGGCGGCGCTGGTTGACCCAGACCACGAGGCATACACTGGGGAATTGGTGGTCGGAAGGCAGCGACAAACAGCGTTTAGGAGAATTCCACTACAATACTCCCCTTCCCTCCAGGCGGTGTAGGATGTCCTCCTGGGCGGGCCGTATTTATAACTTACCAGGATCAGGATCTGGGCGCCGTGAAGCAGGTGACCAATCACAGCGGCTCCAGCGTAAGGTGTGAAATGCTCTGATCCTGAACTGGAGGTTGATGGTCGAGACTAGGTCGGCGATCGCATTCCCCACGGCCCTCTGCATAGACCTAGTCTTCGGCGAGCTGGCTGTACGCTGATTGGCTGGTCGGTGCGCCGGAGCTCAGTTGAAGTTGTAGGGAGAGTAGCCACTACAATACCTCTCCCTCCCGGCGCGAGCGGGAGGCTGGATGTTGTCTGGGTTGTGTCTCACATAACACATACCGGGCAGGTGTATGTACGACTCGGCTGCTATTGCAAATAACCTCCAGTGAAACAAAACCTGTGGGAGAATTAGGGAGAGAAAGAGGGTTTGGGATTAGAGGAGGTTGTGCTGCTAGGAGCTGTGTTCCTGCTGCTGCAGGGGCTGCGTCAGGAGGAGGGTCCATGGTAGGAGCAGGTTCTACGATAGGTGCAGGTTGTATGTCAGGAGGAGGGTCCATGGCAGGAGCAGGTTCTACGATAGGTGCAGGTTGTATGTCAGGAGGAGGTTCTACAGCAGGAACAGGGTTTACTTGAGGGTGAAAAGAGGGTGCCCAGAAATGTCGTGGGCATGGTATACTGCCAGATCTGGGGTCACTAAATCTAAGGGGAAACTTAACTCTAATCTTAATTCCTAAGGGTCGCTGCCACCAGACCCCTCTGGACAGCATGTAGCTCGTTAGGTAAGGGCAGAGCGGACTAGGCATTGGGTTAGGTTTTCCATTGATCAGATCGATAAGGGTAAAGAAGGGTGAAACCATAACATGTCTTCATTGATTTATTTCTTATAAAACACACTGGTAAAAAAACATACATGAATTGGCCTTCCTCAGAAGAACAATGAATTTTGTTACCCAACTGGGCCCCAGACTCCATTACTGGCGGTCATCCACCCACTTATTGCACAACAATCGGTGAACGCCGTATCTCGGTCGTTCCTTCTCACAATATCCCTTAACATATCAGACTGTGCCACTGGTGTGGCTTGTAGCACCGTCGGTTATCTCATAGTAGCACCATCGCAACACACCTGTTGCACTCCATACCAGCAAGTATGTGACTCCTTATGACTTTTTAGGGTCTACACAACGGGCCCTCGTTCGCACACCGCCCTCGGTGGGTAAAGACGAGGGCTTCACCTAGAGACATACCAGCACTATTTCTACGCCTGGTATTATAGGTCGCTCCAAGTGACGACCGCAGTTCCACGGTCTCTTAGTTGTGACTATTCATGGAGTGGTGCGCTGGGAATCCACCGGTTCATAGTGGACTGGTGAGTGGGGAGTAATTCCCCACCTGGTGTGGCGCCAAGGAGACAATGGCGGCCGGGCGGCAAGATACCCCAACCACGTGGCACCTGTGTTGACGGCAGAACGGGAAAGACTAAGCAATAATGCCTGACGGGCGGTTATCCCATCCCTAACACATCCCTATCACACTTATATATCCGGCAAAGCTTTAAACTGTAGTAACTGTTATTTATCAACCTAATTGTAGGGCGGGATATAGCCCGCTAGGACACTGACCTGTGTTGACGGGAGAACGGGAAAACTAAGGCGCTTCCGCCGCTTCGTCACATAGGCCACAGTTTCAACCTCAATTTACATTTTTGTTTCTTATGGTTCTCACCTGAACACTTACGGTATATTGTCATCATTTCTTATAAACACATATATTAATCCTAACTAAGGTCAGGTCTTTTTTGCTAGTGCTTGGTTAAATGCCTGGGACTTAATATCAACGGCATCTGAGGCGGGTACATGATCTTGAAACAAAAGCCGAATGATCATGGCGGGGGTGTATCAACTTCAATTCAAAAAACTGTATGAGGGATCCTCTCACACAGTGCACTATTTGAACACAGACCTCAGATTCTCTGATCACTGTACCTGTCGGGTATATGTCACGTGAGGCTACGAGGTGTATTAAATTCATACCGACGCATACACGATATTTCCTTTCCAGTATAGTTTCTAGATCACTGTCAACACCTCACATAGTTCTGATACATTTATCCTTTTTCCAGATCATTGTTCTCATGTATTTTCATATGATATCTGTTGGATAGGTTCGCTACACGCCCACAGACGTAAATAGTAGGACCTTCAAACCCTGCTCCACACTTAGTCTTACAGTACCCTAGTCCGGCTCAACTGACTTTAACATTCATCTTATGCCTACCCTGAGTGATCCTTAATGCAATTAATACATACACTTGATATGATATAATTATACCTGGGTACAATACCAACATCGGTCTAGGAAACTTGAGTAGGTGAGTTGTCCTTCAATGTTTCCCGTTTTCTGGGGTTCTACAGGCGCGTGCATTTGAATGTTATGTAGCGTGAATATGAATTAGATAGGGATTTTAGGGATGACAATGATGTGCGCAGTACAA
>NW_024754304.1:0-6296 GCF_018991925.1 Homarus americanus | reverse complement strand
ACAGTACTTTGTAACAGTCCTCCACAGTACAGTACTTGGGACAGTCCTCCACAGTACAGTACATTGTAACAGTCCTCTACCGCACAGTACTTTGTGACAGTCCTCTACAGTAAAGTACTTTGGGACAGTCTTCCACAGTACAGTACTTTGTGACAGTCCTCCACAGTAAAGTACTTTATGACAGTCCTCCACAGTACAGTACTTTGTGACAGTCCTCCATAGTATAGTACTTTGTGACAGTCCTCCACAGTGCAGTACTTTGTGACAGTCCCCTACCGTGCAGCACTTTATGACAGTCCTCCACAGTACGGTACTTTGTGACAGTCCTCTACAGTACACTACTTTGTGACAGTCCTCCACAGTACAGTACTTTGTGACAGTCCTCTACCGTGTAGTACTTTATGACAGTCCTCCACAGTATGGTATTTTGTGACAGTCCTCTACCGTACATTACTTTGTGACAGTCCTCCACAGTACAGTACTTTGTGACAGACCTCTACCGTACAGTACTTTGTGACAGTCTTCGACAGTACAGTACTTTGTGACAGTCCTCCAATTAAAGTACTTTGTTACAGTCCCCCCACAGTACAGTACTTTGTTAGTCACCCACCGTACAGTACTTTGTGACAGTCCTGCACAGTACAGTACTTTATTACAGTCCTCTACAGTACACTACTATATGACAGTCCTCTACCATATAGTACTTTGTGACAGTCCTCTACAGTACAGTACTGTGACAGTTCTCCACAGTACAGTACTTTATAAGTCCTCTACAGTACAGTAATTTGTGACAGTCCTCTACAGTACAGTACTTCATGACAGTCCTCAACAGTACAGTACGTCGTGACAGTCCTCCACAGTAAAGTACTTTGTGACAGTCCTCCACAGTACAGTGTTTCGTGACAGTCCTCTACCGTACAGTAATTTGTGAGTCCTCGACAGTACAGTACTTTGTGACAGTCCTCTATCGTACAGTACTTTGTGACAGTCCTCCACAGTAAAGTACTTTGTGACAGTCCTCCACAGTACAGTACTTTGTGACAGTCTTCCACAGTACAGTACTTTGTGACAGTCCTCCACAGTACAGTACTTTGTAAGAGTTATCCACAGTACAGTACTTTATGATAGTCCTCCACAGTACAGTACTTTGTGACAGTCCTTTACCATACAGTACTTTGAGACAGTCCTCCATAGTACAGTACTATATGACAGTCCTTCATAGTACAGTACTTTATTACAGTCCTCTACAGTACACTACTATATGACAGTCCTCTACCATATAGTACTTTGTGACAGTCCTCTACAGTACAGTACTTTGTGACAGTCCTCTACAGTACAGTATTTTGTGACAGTCCTCTACAATACAGTACTGTGACAGTCCTCTACCATATAGTACTTTGTGACAGTCCTCTACAGTACAGTACTTTGTGACAGTCCTCTACAGTACAGTACTTTGTGACAGTCCTCTACAATACAGTACTGTGACAGTCCTTTGTGACAGTCCTCCACTGTACAGTACTTTATGACAGTCTTCTACCGTACAGTACTTTGTGACAGTCTTCTACAGTACAGTACTTTGTGACAGTCCTCCACAGTAAAGTACTTTGTTACAGTCCTCCACAGGCTAGCATTTCTTTAGAGGAAGCCCTACTGTACAGTACTTTGTGACAGTCCTCAACACTACAGTACTTTGTGACAGTCTTCCACAGTAAAGTACTTTGTGACAGTCCTCCACAGTACAGTACTTTGTGACAGTCTTCCACAATACAGTACTTTGTCTCAGTCCTCCACAGTACAGTACTTGTGACAGTCCCCCACAGTACAGTACATTGTGACAGTCCTCTACCGCACAGTACTTTGTGACAGTCCTCTACAGTAAAGAACTTTGTGACTGTCCTCCACAGTACAGTACTTTGTAACAGTCTTCCACAGTACAGTACTTTGTGTCAGTCCTCCACAGTACAGTACTTTGTAACAGTCCTCCACAGTACAGTACTTTGTGTCAGTCCTCCACAGTAAAGTACTTTATGACAGTTCTCTACAGTACACTACTTTGTGACAGTCCTTCACAGTACAGTACTTTGTGACAGTCCTCTACCGTTCAGTACTTTATGACAGTCCTCCACAGTAGAGTACTTTGTAACAGTCCTCCACAGTACAGTACTTTGTGACAGTCCTCCACAGTACAGTACTTTGTGACAGTCCTCTACCATACAGTACATTGTGACAGCCTTCCACAGTACAGTACTTTGTGACAGTCCTCCACAGTAGAGAACTTTGTAACAGTCCTCCACAGTACAGTACTTTGTGACAGTCCTCCACAGTACAGTACATTGTGACAGTCATCTACCGCACAGTACTTTGTGACAGTCCTCCACAGTAAAGTACTTTGTGACAGTCCTCCACAGTACAGTACCTTGTGACAGTCTTCCACAGTACAGTACTAGAGTCTCTGCCAGCACAGCACCTTGTAACAGCCCCCACAGGTAGTTGTTGCTTAGGAGAATCCCCATGTAGAGCGCCTGTAGACAGCCTCCCACAGCACAGTACCAGACAGTTCTCTGCACAGCAATTTTACAGCAGTCCACACTACTTTGTGATGTCCTCTACAGTACAGCACTTCGTGACAGTCTCAAGAGACAGCACGTCGTATTGTCCTCCACACACAAAAGTACTTTGTGGCAGTTCCTCCACAGTACAGTACTTGGGGGAAGGGAAGTCCTCTACTGTCTAGTACCCAGGACAGTCCCAGCACAGTACCTTGTGACAGTCTTCCACAGTACAGTACTTTGTGAGGATTCCACAGTACAGTACTTTGTGACAGTCCTCCACAGTACAGTACTTTGTGACAGTCCTCCATAGTACAGTACTTTGTGAGAATCCTCTACCGTACATTACTATGTGACAGTCCTCCACAGTACAGTACTTTGTGACAGTCCTCTACCGTACAGTATGTTGTGACAGTCCTCCACAGTACAGTACTTTGTGACAGTCCTCTACCGTACAGTATTTAATGACAGTCCTCCACAGTACGGTACTTTGTGACAGTCCTCCATAGTACAGTACTTTGTGACAGTCCTCCACAGTGCAGTACTTTGTGACTGTCCTCTACCGTATAGTACTTTATGACAGTCCTCCACAGTACGGTACTTTGTAACAGTCCTCTACCGTCCTTTACTTTGTGACAGTCTTCCACAGTACAGTACTTTGTGACAGTCCTCCAATTAAAGTACTTTGTTACAGTCCCCCCACAGTACAGTACTTTGTGACAGTCCTCCACAGTACAGTACTTTATTACAGTCCTCTACAGTACACTACTATATGACAGTCCTCTACCATATAGTACTTTGTGACAGTCCTCTACAGTACAGTACTGTGACAGTTCTCAACAGTACAGTACTTTATAAGTCCTCTACAGTACAGTACTTTGTGACAGTCCTCTACAGTACAGTACTTCGTGACAGTCCTCAACAGTACAGTACGTCGTGACAGTCCTCCACAGTAAAGTACTTTGTGACAGTCCTCCACAGTACACTGTTTTGTGACAGTCCTCTACCGTACAGTAATTTGTGAGTCCTCGACAGTACAGTATTTTGTGACAGTCCTCTACCGTACAGTACTTTGTGACAGTCCTCCACAGTAAAGTACTTTGTGACAGTCCTCGACAGTACAGTCCTTTGTGACAGTCTTCCACAGTACAGTACTTTGTGACAGTCCTCCACAGTACAGTACTTTGTAACAGTCCTCCACAGTACAGTACGTGTGATACAGTCCTCCACAGTATAGCATATCAGACAGTACTCTACCTGCACATGTACTTCAGACAGTCCTTCACAGTAGTGTTTCTGTGACAAACCTCCACAGTACAGTACTTCAGACAGTCTCTACAGCACAGCATCAGGCCAGTCCTCCACAGTACACAAAGACTTAGTAACAGTCCCTCCACAGTACATTACTTTGAGACAGTCCTCTCACTGTATGTGGCACTTATGATAATCCTCTACAGCACAGTACTTCTTCTTGTGATTAGTCCTCCACAGTACAGCACATTGTGACACAGTCCTCCACAGTACAGTACTTTGTGATAGTCCTCTACAGTACAGCACTCTTGTGACAGTCCTCCTCCACAGTGGCATAGTACTTATGATGGGACCCCACGGTATAGTACTTTCTGCAGGATGTCCTCCACAGAACAGTACTTTGTGACAGTCTTCCACAGTACAGTACTTTGTGACAGTCCTCCACAGTACAGTACTTTGTAACAGTCCTCCACAGTACAGTACTTGGGACAGTCCTCCACAGTACAGTACATTGTGACAGTCCTCTACCGCACAGTACTTTGTGACAGTCCTCTACAGTAAAGTACTTTGTGACAGTCTTCCACAGTACAGTACTTTGTGACAGTCCTCCACAGTAAAGTACTTTATGACAGTCCTCCACAGTACAGTACTTTATGACAGTCCTCCATAGTATAGTACTTTGTGACAGTCCTCCACAGTACAGTACTTTGTGACAGTCCCCTACCGTACAGCACTTTATGACAGTCCTCCACAGCAGCAGGCACTTTGCAGACAGTCCCCCATACACTACTTTTAGACAGTCCTCCACAGTACAGGCCTTTTGTGACAGTCCTCTACCGTACATTACTTTGTGACAGTCCTCCACAGTACAGTACTTTGTGACAGACCTCTACCATACAGTACTTTGTGACAATTTTCCACAGTACAGTACTTTGTGACAGTCCTCTAATTAAAGTACTTTGTTACAGTCCCCCCACAGTACAGTACTTTGTTACAGTCCCCCACCGTACAGTACTTTGTGACAGTCCTCCACAGTACAGTACTATATTACAGTCCTCTACAGTACACTACTATATGACAGTCCTCTACCATATAGTACTTTGTGACAGTCCTCTACAGTACAGTACTGTGACAGTTCTCCACAGTACAGTACTTTATAAGTCCTCTACAGTACAGGAATTTGTGACAGTCCTCTACAGTACAGTACTTCGTGACAGGCCTCAACAGTACAGTACGTCGTGACAGTCCTCCACAGTAAAGTACTTTGTGAGAGTCCTCCACAGTACAGTGTTTTGTGTCAGTCCTCCACAGTACAGTACTTAGTAACAGTCCTCCACAGTACAGTACTTTGTGACAGTCCTCCACAGTAAATTACTTTATGACAGTTCTCTACAGTACACTACTTTGTGACAGTCCTTCACAGTACAGTACTTTATGACAGTCCTCTACCGTTCAGTACTTTATGACAGTCCTCCACAGTACAGTACTTTGTGACAGTCATCCACAGTACAGTACATTGTGACAGCCCTCCACAGTACAGTACTTTGTGACAGTCCTCTACCGTACAGTACTTTGTGACAGTCCTCCACAGTACAATACTTTGTGACAGACCTCTACTGTACTGTACTTTGTGACAGTCATCCACAGTACAGTACTTTGTGACAGTCCGCCACAGTAAAGTACTTTGTTACAGTCCCCCACAGTACAGTACTTTGTGACAGTCCTCCACAGTACAGTATCACTTTGTGACAGTTCCCCACTGTACAGTACAGATAGTCCTCCACAGGCACAGTACTTCGTGACAGTCCTTCCATAAGGGCCAGGCACTTTGAGATAGTCCTCCTGTGCTGTACAGTGCACATCACTATATGATAGTCCCTTCACAGTACAGCACTTCATTACAGTCCTCTTACAGTACACTGCTGCTGCTATATGACAGTCCCTCTGTACCATATAGCACTTGTGACAGTCCCTACAGTACAGTACTTTGTGACAGTCCTCTATGCCAGTACAGTACTTTGTGACACCCTTCACAATACAGTACTGTGACAGTCCTCTACCATATAGTACTTTGTGACAGTCCTCTACAGTACAGTACTTTGTGACAGTCCTCTACAGTACTGTACTTTGTGACAGTCCTCTACAATACAGTACTGTGACAGTCCTCTACCATATAGTACTTTGTGACAGTCCTCCACTGTACAGTACTTTATGACAGTCTTCTACCGTACAGTACTTTGTGACAGTCCTCTACAGTACAGTACTTTGTGACAGTCCTCCACAGTACAGTACTTTGTGACAGTCCTAAACAGTAAAGTACTTTATGACAGTCCTCCACAGTACAGTACTTTGTGACAGTCCTCCACAGTACAGTACTTTGTGACAGTCCTCCACAGTGCAGTACTTTGTGACAGTCCTCTACCGTACAGTATATAATGACAGTCCTCCACAGTACGGTACTTTGTGACAGTCCTCCATAGTACAGTACTTTGTGAC